>NC_133706.1:12187792-12320292 GCF_048934315.1 Petromyzon marinus
ACTCGTGATCCCGACAGCAACGCGCCGCCCGCCCAGACTCGCGCCAACAACCGCCAGCAGGCGGCGATCAACACGATGGGCGCCACCCCACCGGCCAAACGCGAGCCCGGGGGGCGTCCGCCGCAGTTGCGCGCGGCGACGACGCCCTCCGGTCAGTCGTCAATCCTCAGCTTCTTTGTCAAGGCGAGCCCGCCCCTGCAGTGAATTTAACGTGTTTATGTAATTTTTCAACTTTTTACGAAACTTAGTGCCCCGAGTAGCTCTCGACGAGACCAATCGATTGACACTAGTTTTGTTGTCGGTAAGGCGAGGCTCGTGTCGCTACGTGGTTTTTCCCACCCCGGGGCAGTGATGGGACCCCGGGGTCCCGCCAATTGCTTCAATTTACCGAGCAGCGGTTGTGTGTACAGACAATCCCCGGGTTGTGGAAGAGCCAACTTATGGACATCCGATAAATCATGTAAAAAAATGTCGATATGCGGAAATGTTTGCATGAGTTACGGAAGCTTAATTAGTGCAGCGCGGTGAGGTTGCGGATGAAAAACCGTGGAGCCAGGCGTAAGGCGGGGCAGCCTCACGAGGCATTTTTCTTGATTTTGGGGGAAAATTGTTCAGTTTCCGAGACATGGAAAATGCGGGTGACGGATCGTTCTCGGGAACCTAAACCTTCCGTAAGCCGGGGACCGTCTTCTGTATGTTAAAATTATTTCGAATTGCGCGTGGCCAACCGTGCTGATCGGCGTATTGCGTGCGGCCTGCGTGGGAAGGGCAGGCCAACTGCCCTCGAGAGGGCAGCGAGCTACTGCTGCTCTCTCTTGGAGGCACTTGCGCCAGCAGTGGCATGAGCAAGCAATTGCAGGGCTGCACCTTTACCTGACACGGAGTATGCGGATACAAGATTATTCGTGGCCGGCAACGTTTTGTCTGCGGCGAAAGTCACGAGGTTTGCCGCGAAGTCGCTTCGGCGGACCTGTGCGTGTGTGCGGGGAAACCCCACGAATGTCGTGAAAGGACACGGATAGAATGATCCGAGTGAGATGTAGACGAGATGTAGACGAGAGACAGAGATGCCACCAGGCGATAAAACAATGTGCACGTAAGATGGAGGTGTAAATAGATCAGGAGTCATCCTGATCGGAGACGGGGCTGCCGGGGAAACGAGAGAGGTGTAGATAGAGATGATGGGAATGTGAGGAAAAATAAAGATGAGAGAAGAGAGATTTCGTGAGACGACGGGAGAACAAAGGAGATGCGAGGAGATACTGGCAGGATCGATTTGGTTCAGCCCTGATCACTCAGGAATCCAAGGCCCCTTTCGCTGCTTGATACAGTTCGATTTTGCTTCATTTTATTTTTGTTCGCTGATTACCGCCACTGTCAACGCGATCCCCGTTGTACCCTGATGATCTCTGGTGATCCCCAGCATGATCCGGTGATCTCCGGTGATCGCCAGTGATCTCTGGCGCGATCTCCACCATGATTCCCACTGATCCTCTCTGATCCCCGGCAGTCCCAGGTAATCCCCGGTGCTTTCTGGTGATCGTCCAGCACGATCCTTGGCAAAGTCCCAGTGATCTTCCGTGATCCCGGCACGATCCCTGGTGACCGGCAGCACCTCCGATGATCCCAGGAAATCCCCGGTGCGATCCCCCGCGACCCCCCCACCCCACTCCCCGTGTCGGTCACTCGTCCACCATGCGGCGGATGCGCCGCACCTCCCGCGCCACGGACTCGTGCTCGAGCCGCGAGCGAGCGTCGTGCACGGCGCGCAGGGAACTCATGCTGTCGTGCACCGCGGAGAAACCTGCACCACAACACACGGGCACAAAGGGCGAAGGACCCCCTGGTTGTAGCCTTAACAGACCGTTGGGGCAAGTGCCGTTAGCTATTAAGGCCGGAACGTCACGCGAAGGGGTGGGTGGCCAGCCACCGTTGCTGGCGACCAACATGGTTATTAGCCCGGCGTTGGGCGCGAACGACCGCCCAACTGCCCGCCCGCGCGTCCGTACGTCCGTCCGCGTGTGCGGCGCGCGCACGCACCGGCCTGGTACTCGGCACGCAGGGCGGCGACCTCGTCGTGCCGGCGCTTGTCGTGGCGCGTGACGCGAGCCGCCAGCCGCTCGGCGCTCTGCGCGGCGCTCGCCGCCTCGCGCTCCGCGCCCGCGCGCCACTCCTCCAGCCGCTCCAGCCGGGACACCACCTGCTGGAGCTGCAGCTGCAGCCGGCGCTCCACCTGCTCCTGCGGCGCGTGGAGGGCGGTGGTGGGATGAGTGTCGGAGACGGTGCGTAGAGTTGCCAGATCAAACCCGAAGCGTCTCCCTTTACGCGCCCTAGGCCAGGTTGCCGGGCAACCGAAATAACAAGAAGAGGCATTTTTTTTCCGAATATTTCAAGTTGCGTGCGAATACGAAACGGTGGTGGCCCTTGACAAATGACGTCACGAAGCGGTCCTTAAAGAACCGCACGCGGCTCGGGAGCCGCGGGTTGCCGGCCGCTGCCCTCGGCCGTCGTCGAAATTGCCCAGTACTGTGATGGTGTGTTTATGTGTGTGATGGAGGGCGATGGTGTGTTTATGTGTGTGATGGAGGGTGATGGTGTGTTTATGTGTGTGATGGAGGGTGATGGTGTGTTTATGTGTGTGATGGAGGGTGATGGTGTGTTTATGTGTGTGATGGAGGGTGATGGTGTGTTTATGTGTGTGATGGAGGGTGATGGTGTGTTTATGTGTGTGCTGGAGGGTGATGGTGTGTTTATGTGTGTGATGGAGGGCGATGGTGTGTTTATGTGTGTGATGGAGGGTGATGGTGTGTTTATGTGTGTGATGGAGGGTGATGGTGTGTTTATGTGTGTGATGGAGGGTGATGGTGTGTTTATGTGTGTGATGGAGGGTGATGGTGTGTTTATGTGTGTGATGGAGGGCGATGGTGTGTTTATGTGTGTGATGGAGGGTGATGGTGTGTTTATGTGTGTGATGGAGGGTGATGGTGTGTTTATGTGTGTGATGGAGGGTGATGGTGTGTTTATGTGTGTGATGGAGGGTGATGGTGTGTTTATGTGTGTGATGGAGGGTGATGGTGTGTTTATGTGTGTGATGGAGGGCGATGGTGTGTTTATGTGTGTGATGGAGGGTGATGGTGTGTTTATGTGTGTGATGGAGGGTGATGGTGTGTTTATGTGTGTGATGGAGGGTGATGGTGTGTTTATGTGTGTGATGGAGGGTGATGGTGTGTTTATGTGTGTGATGGAGGGTGATGGTGTGTTTATGTGTGTGATGGAGGGTGATGGTGTGTTTATGTGTGTGATGGTGTGTTTATGTGTGTGATGGAGGGTGATGGTGTGTTGATGTGTGTGATGGAGGGCGATGGTGTGTTTATGTGTGTGATGGAGGGTGATGGTGTGTTTATGTGTGTGATGGAGGGCGATGGTGTGTTTATGTGTGTGATGGAGGGTGATGGTGTGTTTATGTGTGTGATGGAGGGTGATGGTGTGTTGATGTGTGTGATGGAGGGTGATGGTGTGTTTATGTGTGTGATGGAGGGTGATGGTGTGTTTATGTGTGTGATGGAGGGTGATGGTGTGTTGATGTGTGTGATGGAGGGTGATGGTGTGTTTATGTGTGTGATGGAGGGTGATGGTGTGTTTATGTGTGTGATGGAGGGTGATGGTGTGTTGATGTGTGTGATGGTGTGTTTATGTGTGTGATGGTGTGTTTATGTGTGTGATGGAGGGTGATGGTGTGTTTATGTGTGTGATGGAGGGGTTATGGTGTGTTTATGTGTGTGATGGAGGGTGATGGTGTGTTTATGTGTGTGATGGAGGGTGATGGTGTGTTTATGTGTGTGATGGAGGGTGATGGTGTGTTGATGTGTGTGATGGAGGGTGATGGTGTGTTTATGTGTGTGATGGTGTGTTTATGTTTGTGATGGAGGGTGATGGTGTGTTTATGTGTGTGATGGAGGGTGATGGTGTGTTTATGTGTGTGATGGAGGGTGATGGTGTGTTTATGTGTGTGATGGTGTGTTTATGTGTGTGATGGAGGGTGATGGTGTGTTTATGTGTGTGATGGAGGGTGATGGTGTGTTTATGTGTGTGATGGAAGGTGATGGTGTGTTTATGTGTGTGATGGAGGGTGATGGTGTGTTTATGTGTGTGATGGAGGGCGATGGTGTGTTTATGTGTGTGATGGAGGGTGATGGTGTGTTTATGTGTGTGATGGAGGGTGATGGTGTGTTGATGTGTGTGATGGAGGGTGATGGTGTGTTTATGTGTGTGATGGAGGGTGATGGTGTGTTTATGTGTGTGATGGAGGGTGATGGTGTGTTGATGTGTGTGATGGAGGGTGATGGTGTGTTTATGTGTGTGATGGAGGGTGATGGTGTGTTTATGTGTGTGATGGAGGGTGATGGTGTGTTGATGTGTGTGATGGTGTGTTTATGTGTGTGATGGAGGGTGATGGTGTGTTTATGTGTGTGATGGAGGGTTATGGTGTGTTTATGTGTGTGATGGAGGGTGATGGTGTGTTTATGTGTGTGATGGAGGGTGATGGTGTGTTTATGTGTGTGATGGAGGGTGATGGTGTGTTGATGTGTGTGATGGAGGGTGATGGTGTGTTTATGTGTGTGATGGTGTGTTTATGTTTGTGATGGAGGGTGATGGTGTGTTTATGTGTGTGATGGAGGGTGATGGTGTGTTTATGTGTGTGATGGAGGGTGATGGTGTGTTTATGTGTGTGATGGTGTGTTTATGTGTGTGATGGAGGGTGATGGTGTGTTTATGTGTGTGATGGAGGGTGATGGTGTGTTTATGTGTGTGATGGAGGGTGATGGTGTGTTTATGTGTGTGATGGAAGGTGATGGTGTGTTTATGTGTGTGATGGAGGGTGATGGTGTGTTTATGTGTGTGATGGAGGGCGATGGTGTGTTTATGTGTGTGATGGAGGGTGATGGTGTGTTTATGTGTGTGATGGAGGGTGATGGTGTGTTTATGTGTGTGATGGAGGGTGATGGTGTGTTTATGTGTGTGATGGAGGGTGATGGTGTGTTTATGTGTGTGATGGAGGGTGATGGTGTGTTTATGTGTGTGATGGAGGGTGATGGTGTGTTGATGTGTGTGATGGAGGGTGATGGTGTGTTTATGTGTGTGATGGAGGGTGATGGGGTGTTTATGTGTGTGATGGTGTGTTTATGTGTGTGATGGTGTGTTTATGTGTGTGATGGAGGGTGATGGTGTGTTTATGTGTGTGATGGAGGGTTATGGTGTGTTTATGTGTGTGATGGAGGGTGATGGTGTGTTTATGTGTGTGATGGAGGGTGATGGTGTGTTTATGTGTGTGATGGAGGGTGATGGTGTGTTGATGTGTGTGATGGAGGGTGATGGTGTGTTTATGTGTGTGATGGTGTGTTTATGTTTGTGATGGAGGGTGATGGTGTGTTTATGTGTGTGATGGAGGGTGATGGTGTGTTTATGTGTGTGATGGAGGGTGATGGTGTGTTTATGTGTGTGATGGTGTGTTTATGTGTGTGATGGAGGGTGATGGTGTGTTTATGTGTGTGATGGAGGGTGATGGTGTGTTTATGTGTGTGATGGAGGGTGATGGTGTGTTTATGTGTGTGATGGAAGGTGATGGTGTGTTTATGTGTGTGATGGAGGGTGATGGTGTGTTTATGTGTGTGATGGAGGGCGATGGTGTGTTTATGTGTGTGATGGAGGGTGATGGTGTGTTTATGTGTGTGATGGAGGGTGATGGTGTGTTTATGTGTGTGATGGAGGGTGATGGTGTTTTTATGTGTGTGATGGAGGGTGATGGTGTGTTTATGTGTGTGATGGAGGGTGATGGTGTGTTTATGTGTGTGATGGAAGGTGATGGTGTGTTTATGTGTGTGATGGAGGGTGATGGTGTGTTTATGTGTGTGATGGAGGGCGATGGTGTGTTTATGTGTGTGATGGAGGGTGATGGTGTGTTTATGTGTGTGATGGAGGGTGATGGTGTGTTTATGTGTGTGATGGAGGGTGATGGTGTGTTTATGTGTGTGATGGAGGGTGATGGTGTGTTTATGTGTGTGATGGAGGGTGATGGTGTGTTTATGTGTGTGATGGAGGGTGATGGTGTGTTTATGTGTGTGATGGAAGGTGATGGTATGTTTATGTGTGTGATGGAGGGTGATGGTGTGTTTATGTGTGTGATGGAGGGTGATGGTGTGTTTATGTGTGTGATGGAGGGTGATGGTGTGTTTATGTGTGTGATGGAGGGTGATGGTGTGTTGATGTGTGTGATGGAGGGTGATGGTGTGTTTATGTGTGTGATGGAGGGCGATGGTGTGTTTATGTGTGTGATGGAGGGTGATGGTGTGTTTATGTGTGTGATGGAGGGTGATGGTGTGTTTATGTGTGTGATGGAGGGTGATGGTGTGTTTATGTGTGTGATGGTGTGTTTATGTGTGTGATGGAGGGTGATGGTGTGTTTATGTGTGTGATGGAGGGCGATGGTGTGTTTATGTGTGTGATGGAGGGTGATGGTGTGTTTATGTGTGTGATGGAGGGCGATGGTGTGTTTATGTGTGTGATGGAGGGCGATGGTGTGTTTATGTGTGTGATGGAGGGTGATGGTGTGTTTATGTGTGTGATGGAGGGTGATGGTGTGTTGATGTGTGTGATGGAGGGTGATGGTGTGTTTATGTGTGTGATGGAGGGCGATGGTGTGTTTATGTGTGTGATGGAGGGTGATGGTGTGTTTATGTGTGTGATGGAGGGTGATGGTGTGTTTATGTGTGTGATGGAGGGTGATGGTGTGTTTATGTGTGTGATGGAGGGTGATGGTGTGTTTATGTGTGTGATGGAGGGTGATGGTGTGTTTATGTGTGTGATGGAGGGTGATGGTGTGTTTATGTGTGTGATGGAGGGTGATGGTGTGTTTATGTGTGTGATGGAGGGTGATGGTGTGTTTATGTGTGTGATGGAGGGTGATGGTGTGTTTATGTGTGTGATGGAGGGTGATGGTGTGTTTATGTGTGTGATGGAGGGTGATGGTGTGTTTATGTGTGTGATGGAGGGTGATGGTGTGTTTATGTGTGTGATGGAGGGTGATGGTGTGTTTATGTGTGTGATGGAGGGTGATGGTGTGTTTATGTGTGTGATGGAGGGTGATGGTGTGTTTATGTGTGTGATGGAGGGTGATGGTGTGTTTATGTGTGTGATGGAGGGTGATGGTGTGTTTATGTGTGTGATGGAGGGTGATGGTGTGTTGATGTGTGTGATGGAGGGTGATGGTGTGTTTATGTGTGTGATGGAGGGTGATGGTGTGTTTATGTGTGTGATGGTGTGTTTATGTGTGTGATGGTGTGTTTATGTGTGTGATGGAGGGTGATGGTGTGTTTATGTGTGTGATGGAGGGTGATGGTGTGTTTATGTGTGTGATGGAGGGTGATGGTGTGTTGATGTGTGTGATGGAGGGTGATGGTGTGTTTATGTGTGTGATGGAGGGTGATGGTGTGTTTATGTGTGTGATGGAGGGTGATGGTGTGTTTATGTGTGTGATGGAGGGTGATGGTGTGTGTTTATGTGTGTGATGGAGGGTGATGGTGTGTTTATGTGTGTGATGGAGGGTGATGGTGTGTTTATGTGTGTGATGGTGTGTTTATGTGTGTGATGGAGGGTGATGGTGTGTTTATGTGTGTGATGGAGGGTGATGGTGTGTTTATGTGTGTGATGGAGGGTGACGGTGTGTTTATGTGTGTGATGGAGGTTGATGGTGTGTTTATGTGTGTGATGGAGGGTGATGGTGTGTTTATGTGTGTGATGGAGGGTGATGGTGTGTTTATGTGTGTGATGGAGGGTGATGGTGTGTTTATGTGTGTGATGGAGGGTGATGGTGTGTTTATGTGTGTGATGGAGGGTGATGGTGTGTTTATGTGTGTGATGGAGGGTGATGGTGTGTTTATGTGTGTGATGGAGGGTGATGGTGTGTTATGTGTGTGATGGAGGGTGATGGTGTGTTTATGTGTGTGATGGAGGGTGATGGTGTGTTTATGTGTGTGATGGTGTGTTTATGTGTGTGGTGGTTTGTTTATGTGTGTGATGGAGGGTGATGGTGTGTTTATGTGTGTGATGGAGGGTGATGGTGTGTTTATGTGTGTGATGGAGGGTGATGGTGTGTTGATGTGTGTGATGGAGGGTGATGGTGTGTTTATGTGTGTGATGGAGGGTGATGGTGTGTTTATGTGTGTGATGGAGGGTGATGGGGTGTTTATGTGTGTGATGGAGGGTGATGGTGTGTTTATGTGTGTGATGGAGGGTGATGGTGTGTTTATGTGTGTGATGGAGGGTGATGGTGTGTTTATGTGTGTGATGGAGGGTGATGGTGTGTTTATGTGTGTGATGGTGTGTTTATGTGTGTGATGGTGTGTTTATGTGTGTGATGGAGGGTGATGGTGTGTTTATGTGTGTGATGGAGGGTGATGGTGTGTTTATGTGTGTGATGGAGGGTGATGGTGTGTTTATGTGTGTGATGGAGGGTGACGGTGTGTTTATGTGTGTGATGGAGGGTGATGGTGTGTTTATGTGTGTGATGGAGGGTGATGGTGTGTTTATGTGTGTGATGGAGGGTGATGGTGTGTTTATGTGTGTGATGGAGGGTGATGGTGTGTTTATGTGTGGGATGGAGGTGATGGTGTGTTTATGTGTGTGATGGAGGGTGATGGTGTGTTTTGTGTGTGATGGAGGGCGATGGTGTGTTTATGTGTGTGATGGAGGGTGATGGTGTGTTTATGTGTGTGATGGAGGGTGATGGTGTGTTTATGTGTGTGATGGAGGGTGATGGTGTGTTTATGTGTGTGATGGAGGGTGATGGTGTGTTTATGTGTGTGATGGAGGGTGATGGTGTGTTTATGTGTGTGATGGAAGGTGATGGTGTGTTTATGTGTGTGATGGAAGGTGATGGTGTGTTTATGTGTGTGATGGAGGGTGATGGTGTGTTTATGTGTGTGATGGAGGGTGATGGTGTGTTTATGTGTGTGATGGAGGGCGATGGTGTGTTTATGTGTGTGATGGAGGGTGATGGTGTGTTTATGTGTGTGATGGAGGGGCGATGGTGTGTTTATGTGTGTGATGGAGGGTGATGGTGTGGTTTGTGTGTGATGGAGGGCGATGGGGTGTTTATGTGTTTGATGGAGGGGCGATGGTGTGTTTATGTGTGTGATGGAGGGTGATGGTGTGTTTATGTGTGTGATGGAGGGGTGATGGTGTGTTGATGTGTGTGAGTGTGGGTTGTGTGTTTATGTGTGTGATGGAGGGCGATGGTGTGTTTATGTGTGTGATGGAGGGTGATGGTGTGTTTATGTGTGTGATGGAGGGTGATGGTGTGTTTATGTGTGTGATGGAGGGTGATGGTGTGTTTATGTGTGTGATGGAGGGCGATGGTGTGTTTATGTGTGTGTTGAGGGGTGATGGTGTGTTTATGTGTGTGATGGAGGGCGATGGTGTGTTTATGTGTGTGATGGAGGGTGATGGTGTGTTTATGTGTGTGATGGAGGGTGATGGTGTGTTTATGTGTGTGATGGAGGGTGATGGTGTGTTGATGTGTGTGATGGAGGGTGATGGTGTGTTTATGTGTGTGATGGAGGGCGATGGTGTGTTTATGTGTGTGATGGAGGGTGATGGTGTGTTTATGTGTGTGGATGGAGGGTGATGGGTGTGTGTTTATGTGTGTGATGGAGGGTGATGGTGTGTTTATGTGTGTGATGGAGGGTGATGGTGTGTTTATGTGTGTGCCTGGAGGGTGATGGTGTGTTTTGTGTGTGATGGAGGGTGATGGTGTGTTTATGTGTGTGATGGAGGGTGATGGTGTGTTTATGTGTGTGATGGAGGGTGATGGTGTGTTTATGTGTGTGATGGAGGGTGATGGTGTGTTTATGTGTGTGATGGAGGGCGATGGTGTGTTTATGTGTGTGATGGAGGGTGATGGTGTGTTTATGTGTGTGATGGAGGGTGATTGTGTGTTTATGTGGGTGATGGTCTGTTTATGTGTGTGATGGAGGGTGATGGTGTGTTTATGTGTGTGATGGAGGGTGATGGTGTGTTTATGTGTGTGATGGAGGGTGATGGTGTGTTTATGTGGGTGATGGTGTGTTTATGTGTGTGCTGGAGGGTGATGGTGTGTTTATGTGTGTGATGGAGGGTGATGGTATGTTTATGTGTGTGATGGAGGGTGATGGTGTATTTATGTGTTTGATGGAAGGTGATGGTGTGTTTATGTGTGCGATGGAGGGTGATGGTGTGTTTATGTGTGTGATGGTGTGTTTATGTGTGTGATGGTGTGTTTTATGTGTGTGATGGAGGGTGATGGTGTGTTTATGTGTGTGATGGAGGGTGATGGTGTGTTTATGTGTGTGATGGAGGGTGATGGTGTGTTTATGTGTGTGATGGAGGGTGACGGTGTGTTTATGTGTGTGATGGAGGGTGATGGTGTGTTTATGTGTGTGATGGAGGGTGATGGTGTGTTTATGTGTGTGATGGAGGGTGATGGTGTGTTTATGTGTGTGATGGAGGGTGATGGTGTGTTTATGTGTGGGATGGAGGTGATGGTGTGTTTATGTGTGTGATGGAGGGTGATGGTGTGTTTATGTGTGTGATGGAGGGCGGATGGTGTGTTTATGTGTGTGATGGAGGGTGATGGTGTGTTTATGTGTGTGATGGAGGGTGATGGTGTGTTTATGTGTGTGATGGAGGGTGATGGTGTGTTTATGTGTGTGATGGAGGGTGATGGTGTGTTTATGTGTGTGATGGAAGGTGATGGTGTGTTTATGTGTGTGATGGAAGGTGATGGTGTGGTTTATGTGTGTGATGGAGGGTGATGGTGTGTTTATGTGTGTGATGGAGGGTGATGGTGTGTTTATGTGTGTGATGGAGGGCGATGGTGTGTTTATGTGTGTGATGGAGGGTGATGGTGTGTTTATGTGTGTGATGGGAGGCATGGTGTGTTTAGTGTGTGATGGAGGGTGATGGTGTGTTTATGTGTGTGATGGAGGGCGGATGGTGTGTTTATGTGTTTGATGGAGGGCGATGGTGTGTTTATGTGTGTGATGGAGGGTGATGGTGTGTTTATGTGTGTGAATGGAGGGTGATGGTGTGTTGATGTGTGTGATGGAGGGTGATGGTGTGTTTATGTGTGTGATGGAGGGCGATGGTGTGTTTATGTGTGTGATGGAGGGTGATGGTGTGTTTATGTGTGTGATGGAGGGTGATGGTGTGTTTATGTGTGTGATGGAGGGTGATGGTGTGTTTATGTGTGTGATGGGAGGGCGATGGTGTGTTTATGTGTGTGATGGAGGGTGATGGTGTGTTTATGTGTGTGATGGAGGGGCGATGGTGTGTTTATGTGTGTGATGGAGGGTGATGGTGTGTTTATGTGTGTGATGGAGGGTGATGGTGTGTTTATGTGTGTGATGGAGGGTGATGGTGTGTTGATGTGTGTGATGGAGGGTGATGGTGTGTTTATGTGTGTGATGGAGGGCGATGGTGTGTTTATGTGTGTGATGGAGGGTGATGGTGTGTTTATGTGTGTGATGGAGGGTGATGGTGTGTTTATGTGTGTGATGGAGGGTGATGGTGTGTTTATGTGTGTGATGGAGGGTGATGGTGTGTTTATGTGTGTGATGGAGGGTGATGGTGTGTTTATGTGTGTGATGGAGGGTGATGGTGTGTTTATGTGTGTGATGGAGGGTGATGGTGTGTTTATGTGTGTGATGGAGGGTGATGGTGTGTTTATGTGTGTGATGGAGGGTGATGGTGTGTTATGTGTGTGATGGAGGGTGATGGTGTGTTTATGTGTGTGATGGAGGGTGATGGTGTGTTTATGTGTGTGATGGAGGGTGATGTGTGGTTATGTGGGTGATGGTGTGTGTGTGTGATGGAGGGTGATGGTGTGTTTATGTGTGTGATGGAGGGTGATGGTGTGTTTATGTGTGTGATGGAGGGTGATGGTGTGTTTCATGTGGGTGATGGTGTGTTTATGTGTGTGATGAGGTGATGGTGTGTTTATGTGTGTGATGGAGGGTGATGGTGTGTTTATGTGTGTGATGGAGGGTGATGGTGTGTTTATGTGTTGTGGATGGAAGGTGATGGTGTGTTTATGTGTGTGATGGTGTGTTTATGTGTGTGATGGTGTGTTTATGTGTGTGATGGTGTGTTTATGTGTGTGCTGGAGGGTGATGGTGGTCTAGCTGTGCTTGGCGGTAGTACAGGGGAGCGGTAGCAGAACAGTTAGCGCTACGCTGCGCTATGAACCCAGCGACCCGAGTTCGATTCCAGCTCACGGCCAACACCAGTGACGATTATATATCTGAACCGGTCCTGGGCCTCCCCTAGGTCGACTCAGCCTCAAAATGATTACCCGGTACGGTGTGTAAAAACATCGCCACTGGGGAGACAAAGGCGACCGGGCGTGGCGCTGGCCACCCACCCCCTCGTGTGCCGCAGTGCCGGCCTTCGTAGGCGCTCGCTAACGGCACTTGCCCCAACAGTCTGTCAAGGCTTTACGGGGGATCTTTGTCTTTTGCTCGATGGTAGTGGTGACGGACGCCGCTGTGGCGAAGGTGCGGCGAGCGCTCGGCGCGGGCGGCCGCCCCCTCACCGGCCGCTCGCGAACGGCGCCCGCCAGCTGCTGGAGCTGCCGGGCGACGTCGTGCTCCACACGCTGCCGCTCGTGCTCCCCGTCGTGCTCCGCCACGTTCAGCGCCGCTCGCAGGTCCTCCATCCCGGCCTTCACCCTGACGCACGCACGCCACGTCGTCACCCCGCGGGGGTCACTCTGCCACCGCCAACCAGCAGCGCCTCTGGGGTTGTTGGTTTGCCTGTTCACCTATTTGTCTCTCTGTCTCTACGTTCTCCCATTCGTCAATGTTTACATCTGCCCATCCATCCGTTTGACCATTTGTCGGTTTGTTGTATATCTATCCGTTTGTCCATCCATTGGTCTATCAGTCTGCCTGTTCATCCATCCATTAGTCTGCCTGTTCATCCGTCGGTCAATCAGTCTGCCTGTTCGTCCGTCAGTCCATCAGTCTGCCTGTTCATCCGTCAGTCAATCAGTCTCCCTGTTCGTCCGTCAGTCCATTAGTCTGCCTCTTCATCTGTCGGTCAATCAGTCTGCCTGTTCGTCCATCAGTCCATCAGTCTGCCTGTTCGTCCGTCGGTCCATCAGTCTGCCTGTTCCTCCGTCCATTAGTCTGTCTGTTCGTCCGTCAGACCATCAGTCTGCCTGTTCATCCGTGAGTCAATCAGTCTGTCTGTTCATCTGTCGGTCCATCAGTCTGCCTATTCGTCCGTCAGTCTGTCCGTCGGTCTGTTCCTTCTCACCTGGAGTCGAGCATCTCCACCTGGTGTCCGCACTCTCCCTGCAGGAGCCTTAGCCGGGCCTCGTGCTCCGCGCTCTCCTTCTCCAGCCGCGCCAGCACCTGCCCCACCTGGCCGGCGCCGCACAGCAGGTGAACGCGGAGTCATCACTCCGCCCGCGCTAGAGGTAAGCGTGCGGAGTCATCCCGGTCGGGGCTGGGTTAGGGGGACGAGGGCGGAGCTCACCTGCGCCTCCACCTCGTGCAGCTTGAGGTCGAGCGCGGCACGCGCGGCCGTGAGTTCGCGCGTGATGCCCCCCAGGGAGTCCTGCAGCGTGCGCGATTCCCCCGCGAGGCGCGCGATGCTCGCGTCGCACCTGTAGCGGAGCAGACACCGGCGGCATCGCTGTCGTCATCAACAACGTCGATTCGGTCATTTTTTATCGCGCCCGTCAAGTCGTCGTTGCCGCACCTGGCGACTCGGCCGCGCAGGTCGCCCACGCCGGTGACGTGGTGCATCTCCAGCGTCTTCACGGCGCTGCTCGTGCCCAGCGCCGTCGAGTCGCGCATGCGCACCTCTGCCTCCAGCACCTGCGGCAGAGAGTGGGGAGCAGACGGTGCTGGGTTACGGCCGTGGCTCGCTTGGTGGGGTTCGCGATGCCATTCGGTGGCAATGGAGAAAATGCTTTGTTTTTGGGGGCCCTGTGAAAAGCTTGATTATTTAGGCCCCCCCACCCCCGCCTGACCACCAACCACCATTGGGGAAGTTTCTCCTACCGTGCCATTCAATCGATCGATCAAATTCATTTCTAAAAAGAGCAGTTCGCGAAATGTATCAAAGTGCTTGTCGCAAAAACATAATCGGATTTTTATATCCAATAATGATTCTAATTCATCATCTTAGCCGAAATGAAATTCATTGCTTCGCACCTGGACAGCATTCATCGTGACAATAGTCATACAAACTCTACGCAATCATCAAAAACGTGCCTAGAATACAGCGAGGTGGTACATTGGAGACCCCAGGTGGTGCACCTGCCAGTCATCTCAATCAGTCAACCCATGGCATCTGTCCTGTGACCTCCTGCCAGCGAATCTTCTACACTTCACGTGATGGCTATTAAGTGCCCCTCGGCTGGCACAAGTGCTGTGGTCATGCCACTGCCATTTAGTTGTGAATGGCAGCTGCTGCTGCTGTTGCTATTCATGCACACGTGATTGCCCGTGCTTCTGCGTGCACGCGGACAAATAAAGAGGCTTATGCGCGCATGCGTGACCGTGGGAGATGGCGACGCCTCGGGGAGGCCGTCATTCAACAATGACTGCTGCTGTGGCTAACGACGACGACGACGACGATGATGATGAGGCGTGCGCACGCGCCTCGACTTCACGTCCCAGCCGGTGGACGATGAGCGCGATGCTGCGGATGTGCTCTTCCAGCATGCGCCGCGCCTCCCTCTCCCGCTCCCAGCCGGCGCCCGATGCCGCCGCCTGCCCCGGGGCCCAGGGCCCCCCGGCGCGCAGGCTCAGCGCCACCTCGTCCCGGATGCGCAGCGCCTGCTCCAGCAGGGCGCCCAGCGTCTTCTCCTGCTGCGCCACGCGCCCCTCCAGCACCTCGACGCGCCCCACCGGCGCCACCAGCGCCATCGGCAGGGCGGGCAGGCGCGACGAGGAGTGGGGCGGTTGTGGAGAACGCTGCTCGCGTCTCGACGGCCCCTGCTGGCCGGACGACGGCCGTGACCTGCGGAGGGGTCACGGGGGGGTTAACGGGCGATGAGGAGGCAGGGGAGCGGAGGTGGTGTGGGGGAGGGCAGGGGGTCAGAGTTCGTAGTTGATCTTTGGGTGTGGATACGTAATGATCTGGACAAATTACTGTTGTGGGACGCTCCGCTGCCCTACACAGCCAAAGGAATTAAATGGTAACATGGTGTACAAGCGTTAGGGAGGTTATCTCAAGTGTCAGAGCGCCAAGCCAGCACCGTTAAGACGTTGGGTTGGCGAGGTAGCTAGATGGATGGAGGTTGGCGAGTGGAGTTGGGTCGGTGGAGGTGGCTGGGTGGAGGTGGCTGGGTGGAGGGGGCCAGGTAGATGTGGCCGGGTGGAGATAGCTGGGTGGAGGTGCCCGGGTATAGATGGCCAGGTGGAAGTGGCCGGGAGAAGGTGGCCGGAAGGAAGTGGCCAAGGGGAGGTGGGCGGGTGGAGGTGGTTGGGTGGAGGTGGTTGGGTGGAGGTGACCAAGAGGAGGTGCCCGATTGAGGTTGGCCGGGAGGAGGTGACCAGAATAAAGTGGCCGGGTGGAGGTGGCTGGGTGGAGGTGGTTGGGTGGAGGTGGCCGTGTGGTGGTGGCCAGGAGAAGGTTGCTGAGAGGAGGTGGCCGGGAGGAGGTGGCCGGGAGGAGGTGGCCAGGTAGATGTGGCCGGGAGGAAGTGGTCCAGTGGAGGTGGCCAGGTGGAGGTGGCCGGGTGGAGGTGGCCGGGATGAGGTGGTCCAGTGGAGGTGGCCGGGTGGAGGTGGTCGAATGGAGGTGGCCGGGTGGGAGTGGCCGGTTCTCTCATTGCAGTAGGGTGCTCGTCACTAACCTGTCGGCAACGGGGATGACGGGGAATCTGTGGCTGAATTCCGTCATTTTGCGCTGAAAGACCTGTACAGAGACAAATAACTCCCGTATAGCCACAGAAGTAACGTGATTTACTGGAGGCTTGCGCTGGTTTTAGAGAGAGAGATATTATAGATGAGAGATGCACAGACGCAGACGCTCGCGTGCGGACGCGCGCTGCATGGTGACATCCGACACCGGACCCTCGAGAACGAACACCGAGATTGGCGGAACGTGACGCTGAATCTTGTAAATTATGCAATATCTGAATACGCCAGTACAATCCTAAGCTCCTCCACAGGATCCATACATAGTAAGATATCAGTGCCCTCACATAGTGTGATATCAGAGGCCTCTCAGTGTTATATCAGAGGCCTCACTTAGTAAGATATCAGAGACCTCTCTTAGTAAGATATGAGAAACCTCATTTAGTAGGATATCAGAAGCATCACTTATTAAGGAATCATAAACCTCACCTGATAAGATATCAGATGTCTCGCTTAGATATCAGAAGCCTCACCTCTTAAGGAATCATACACCTCACTTGGTAAGTTATCAGAAGCCTCAGGAGTATATTAACATTTTAATCACTAAGCTCCTTGTGAAATGTTACTGTGCAGGTTTCACAATTCAAGAGTGGACTCTGTGGGAGGAAAGGGGTAGAACATTTACAAGTGATCGGTAACGCATTACACATTCCAAAACTGTGAGTCTGTGATTTTAAATATTTACTTTTTTCTTTCTCTATGGAACAATGCGTGACCAATAACAAACCCTTCAACTGCTGCACTGAGGCGTGGGGTTAAACAACTCCAGTAAACCGAAAGGTGTATGGCCAGCGGTTTTCATCCAGCAGTGAATTTATGGCCAGTGCTGTACATACAGCAGTCACGTTGCCTCGACAACGCCATGAGCCAACACAAGTTCCACCTTCGGGAACTCACAGTTGTATCAGGGGCGCCACAGTGGCCAGGAGATGTTCACTACCTCGCTACCTCGAGTAGTTGCCTGCTATACATTTCCACGTGATGATAAGCGACTTCGCTGAGCTATCATTTGTGGCCAGGTCGCTTCTGAAAAAGAGCTGTACAGCTCAGTGGGTCTTACCTGGTCAAATGAAAAATAGTTTAGTTAAATAATAATAATTATTAAATCACGGTCGCAGACCGCTGCACGAACCAAAACGCACTGCGACCAGTAACAAACAGCACTGCTGAAGGAACAACGACGGACGAGAATGAAACAGTTGGGTTCCTCGGAGCTGAGCGAGTTGACACGAATCTTAGCAGCAGCAGCAGGAAGCCCAGGTACGATCTCTACTTTAAGAAAGTGAACTCATCTTGGGAAGGCTGAAAAAGCGCGGCAGCCCCAGCGATGTCTCTGTCTTTGTTTACCTCTCGTCATGCCTACAACGAGACCCGCCTTGCGTTCGAAGGTGGCGACGACGAGGAGGATGAGGAGGAGGAAGAGGAGGAGGGAGATTTACCTCGCCACGCTTGTGCCAGCTGCTCCGTTCTCCCACGACGCAGGAGACTCCCGAGCGAGGCGCGGGGTTTGTTTATCGTGGTTCCCCGGGCGACCGGGCGGGAGGGCGGGAGGCAGCACAAGGCAGGGGGGGGCTGCTGGCAGGGGGGGGGCTGGCAGGGGGGGGCTGGCTGGCAGGGGGGCTGCTGGCAGGGGGGGGGTGCTGCTGGCAGGGGGGGGGCTGGCAGGGGGGGGGGCTGCTGGCAGGGGGGGGGGGGCTGCTGGCAGGGGGGGGCTGCTGGCGTGGGGGGGGGCACAGGCGGCTGGGAGGTTGCGAGCACGCGGCAGGGCCGGGTGGTGGTGGTGGCATAGCCAGAGAGATGAGGGCGGCACGGGCTCGGCGTGGTTCGTGTGTGGGGGGAGCGGTGGTGCAGCGGTTAGCGCGCTGCGCTACGAACCCGGCGACCGGCAGTTCGACTCCCGCCTGCCCGCGGCCAACACCGCCTGAACCGGTCCCGGCCCCTGCAAGAGCCTCAAAACGAGTAACCCCGGTGCGGTGTCGTAAAAAAAAGCCTCGCCACTGGGGAGACAAAGGCGGCCGGGCGTGGTTGTTGCTGCCCTTCACTCAATTGGGATCGCGCCTCGCAGCGGCAACACCGCCGCCCTGCGGCCAAACCCCGGCACAGACTCTGCTGAGAAGCAATGGAGACATCACCGGTCCATGGGGCACATTGGCCCGCAGGTGCCCACTGCAGCACATTTCGTCATTTTTATCGTGTTATCGGGCGTAACAATTAAAATCTTGACCAAATGTGTCTATCGTTTGTTGTCTATGTTTTCGTGTGTATATGAGTACTACTATAAGATGTCCTCCGGCAGCCGAGGCTGCTGCTTTGGCTGGGTCCAGTCGCCCGCATGCCCAGCCACCGCATGCCCCAAGCAGCTTCTGTTTGGCCGCATCGAGGGGGCTAAACGGGCACGGCACGGGCTGGAGAAGAGATGGAGCTGATGTGGCACGGGCTGGAGAAGAGATGGAGCTGATGTGGCACGGGCTGGAGAAGAGATGGAGCTGATGTGGCACGGGCTGGAGAAGAGATGGAGCTGATGTGGCACGGGCTGGAGAAGAGATGGAGCTGATGTGGCACGGGCTGGAGAAGAGATGGAGCTGATGTGGCACGGGCTGGAGAAGAGATGGAGCTGATGTGGCACGGGCTGGGGAAGAGATGGAGCTGATGTGGTACGGGCTGGAGAAGAGATGGAGCTGATGTGGTACGGGCTGGAGAAGAGATGGAGCTGTGGCACGGGCTGGAGAAGATATGGAGTTGATGTGGCACGGGCTGGAGAAGAGATGGAGCTGATGTGGCACGGGCTGGAGAAGAGATGGAACTGATGTGGCACGGGCTGGAGAAGAGATGGAGCTGATGTGGCACGGGCTGGAGAAGAGATGGAGCTGATGTGGCACGGGCTGGAGAAGAGATGGAGCTGATGTGGCACGGGATGGAGAAGAGATGGAGCTGATGTGGTACGGGCTGGAGAAGAGATGGAGCTGATGTGGTACGGGCTGGAAAAGAGATGGAGCTGTGGCACGGGCTGGAGAAGATATGGAGTTGATGTGGTACGGGCTGGAGAAGAGATGGAGCTGATGTGGCACGGGCTGGAGAAGAGATGGAGCTGATGTGGCACGGGCTGGAGAAGAGATGGAGCTGATGTGGCACGGGCTGGAGAAGAGATGGAGCTGATGTGGCACGGGCTGGAGAAGAGATGGAGCTGATGTGGCACGGGATGGAGAAGAGATGGAGCTGATGTGGCACGGGCTGGAGAAGAGATGGAGCTGATGTGGCACGGGCTGGAGAAGAGATGGAGCTGATGTGGCACGGGCTGGAGAAGAGATGGAGCTGATGTGGCACGGGCTGGGGAAGAGATGGAGCTGATGTGGCACGGGCTGGAGAAGAGATGGAGCTGATGCCGCACGGGAGGACGTGGAGCGGAGTGAACTTGCCGAAGATTGGTACCAGCGGTGTCAAGATCGGCCTCTGTGGAGGAGGCTCGTGAAGGATGCTACTAGGGTAGTGCCAGGCTAGGTGCACAGTGAGGCTACTGGGCAGTTGGAGGCAGTCGCCCTCCAGCAACAACGGAGGGCAGAGGAGCGACGCTCACAACAACGAGCGGAGCGCCGGGCGAATAAAATTGGCACATTAGTGGGTACAGCCATCTCAGTCAGCCAACCCATGGCACATGCTGGGTCTGTCCCGAGACCTCCTGCCGGCAGCGAGCTTTCGACACTTCACGTGGGCCTCAAAGTGCACCTAGCCTGGCACAGGCGCCGTTGGTGACCTCACCGTCACTTCGTGGCGAATGGCCGCGTGTTGGTATTGGGAGACAAAGGCGGCCGGGCGTGGTTGCTTCATAGGAAGCTACTCGCAAACAGCACTTTGCCCCAACAGTCGGTTAAGGCTGCAGTACGGGGTGATGATGCATCTGCCGGTCAACTCATTCAGTCAAACTTAGGGGTCTTGTCCCGTGACCTCCTGAAAGCAGCGAGAGCCTTCGACAAGGTGCACCTAGCCTGGCACAGGCGCCGTTGGTGACTTCACCGTCACTTTGTGTTCGTATTATTGGTGGCACGGGGAGGACTTCGTCCCAGAGTGGACGGAAACGCGCCCGATGGGAGATCTTACTGAACACACCAGTTGGTGATGTACACTCAATAAAAATTAAAACACTCAACACATTTGTCAATAGTAACAGTGTAATAGGCGACGTTTCGGACAATGGCCCTTCTTCACAGCCAAATGAATGGCTATGAACAAGGGCCATACGCAGAATGTTTCTGCTTTTATATAGGGGCTATGAATGTGTTGATGTGCTATGAAGGGCCATTGCCCGAAACGTCGCCTGTTGTATATTGTGTTCCCCCACTTACGGCCACGTCGTTATTGGCGAGTTTGTCTTGCTGCTGTTGGTCGGGTAAACATTCATAGGGGTGCATGCGCATTCGGCAAGCGACATCGCGATACAGTGGGCGGGGCGGGGCGGCACGCAACGCGCGATGCATGTCCAGTCGTCGGCGCACGCTCCGAAGGCGCTGGAGGAGGGGGAGGGTGCAAATCCGTCCAAAATCTCGCGAGACGCGGCCGGACCCGCGCGCGCTCAGATGAATGCGGAGGTCGGCAAACGAGATCTCGCGAGACTTTGCGCGGTGGCGGCCCCCTCCCCCCCCCGATGGTGGTGACGCTGGCGATGGTGGTGGTGGTGATGGTGCGAGTCTAAGTGGCGGCGGTGGTTAGCGGTGGTTTAGTGGCGTTCGGCCCGGACATCGTCGGCGTTCGCCATGAAGCTGCACCAGGTGCTGACGGGCGCCGTGAACCCCGGGGAGAACACCTTCTCCGTGGGGCTCCTGGACGGCGCTGCGTTCACGGTGAGGCGGCGCGCGCGTTCGGCCTGAGGCACCTTGGCCCATTGGGAAGCAGGGGTACATCACACACACAAATAACCCTTCACACTAACTAGTGTAACTACACCAACTAGTGTAACTACACCAACTAGTGTAACTACACCAACTAGTGTAGCTGCCTTGGCTCGGCTTCACCACTCACTGGCATGGCATTGCCACGGGTCCATTGACCATGTCGCCGTGTTTGTCGTGTTGTGGTCAAAGTCACAGTGGTTAGGCGAGAGGGAAACGAGTAACATTGACGAGTGTAACTTCATTAACTTACCTTGACGAGACTAACTACATCACTCGCTGCCGTAGCTTTACTCCGAATATATTGACTATATCACGGGGCCTTTGCTGTAGTATGCTACTTTGTAGTCAAAATCCGAGTGGTTAGGCCAGTGGGGGAGCCGGTGTTTAATAAACATTCACGAGTGCCTCGAGTCATCACGGTTGGCTACGTACAGTGCGAAAGAAGTTCAACACACCTTAACTCCACTAACCACACCACTAACTGGTGTAGCAGTACTTTGACTACATTGTACTATGCCACGATATCACTTTGCTGTAGTCGAAGTGGTCTGGGCGACGGGAACCGGTGTGCCCACACTAACAGAATATGGACTACCACAACATGATGACCTACTCTACATTAAAACAACGTCGCCGCTTTGTTAAATCACAAATGTTTTAAGGGGCTGTGTTGGCAGTTAGGATCACAATATAGTTAGGCCTTGATGGAGGTTTTTTTGGGGTTATATCGCGTAAATGTGTCGTTAAACCCGCCACCACCCGACAGCCAATTAGTAAGGGTTGTCACGTAAACAGAACATGCTAATTCGTCACTAGTACAGCACACACCGGTGTGTTAGAGAGTAAATCCACAACATTTACAATCTGAGCACGACGTTTCGCCTGTAATTATATCTAGCATCATCAGGCGAAAGCCAGATTTGTGGCTGTGTCGGGTGGTGGCGGTTCTTAACGACATTTACATTGACGCGATCTAACACAAAAAAAACACGATTATGAATAATATTGGTCGAGAAAGCCTGCTGCGTGTTCAGCATAGTCCTGCGTTAGGGGTCATGGCCTTTTATTAGGGTCACCGTAAGAATGGGATACTCTAAATGTATGAATGATAATTTTTAAAAAAACTATTATAGAGCGCCTGACCATGATTTTCAAGTCTTTTCTTCCCATGAACAAAGCTCTCATTTTGATATCACACAATCCGGAACACAGTATACGTTGGGTTGTCTGCAATGTTTGAGACCCGACTAATTGTTTGGGTTGGCGTAATTTAAATCGGCTTTAACGAACTGTAACTTAAACGCACGTTACCGGGCGGGGGTTGGCGGATCGCACAAAAGTTGTGAAACTTCCTTTCCCGCTAGGGGAAGGCTCTGTAACAGCGAAGTTGTGGCCTCATGCCTCACCTGCTGTTGTCCCTTCTGTGTGGGATAGAGTGTTGCCCTCTCGCAAGCGTGGGTTTTCGCCGAGTGCTCCGGTTTTCTCCCACGTGTGTGTGACCGCTCATTACTTGGCTGAAAGCATCTTAATCTATAGAGGACTGCAGAGTTTGGGAAAATTGTCGGCATTGCCTCGCTGCAGCCTTCCAGCTTGGCTGGCTCCTCAACGTTGTTTGAGATGCAACGTGCATGAATGACGCTATAAGATAACATAAAAAAGATAAGCAATACCCAAACGAAACACACTGGTTTAAGTTTGGGTTGTGCGCCAAGGTTAGGATTGATATCGCACTTGCACCAACAATATGGATTTAATGATGGTGTTCAAGGTTCATGCGATGCTTGTGGGGAACGTGACGACTCATTCTGCGGCTCTAAAAAGTGACACTGACACGTTAATGCATTCTGCCTTGGCATCATCTGTACGTGCTGCTGTCCTGTTGATTGATTTTATTTGTTGACGCGAGTTAAGAAACATTCATCCTTAAGCTGTTTTACAATAATGACCCGCGGGGAGGACCTTGCGGAAAATATAGGAAGTTCCAACTAATAACGTAGCAGACTGAGATGCAAACACATTCTGTAGAGATCCCAAGAGGAACATACTTTAACTCATACCTGTCAACCCCTTATCAGTGCCTACCTTATTACAGACCTTATTGGTCACCCCGTGCCCTTATAAATCTCAACGTTCATCCTACAAATTCCCATCACAAGGGAGAAACCGAGACATTTTTGTTTGTCCGTATTGAAACGCCTTATGAACCTGAACTCAATTTCCTTGTACAAGAATATGGGTAAACCGTATGGGTTGACTCATGAGACACGTGCATAGAGATGCCTTTTTGTTGAAACATTTGCTCGACAAAACGTTGGCATGGTCATCTGATTTGAGATGCCATCCCTACATTTTGGATTTTTTTGTAATTTCCTATTTTCAAACCCATGATCTCAGTGCTCTTGACTTCTGAGCCACCCAGTCAAGCCCGTATCGGGGTTTCTCTCTCTCTTATTAGTGACCATATCAAGCCAGCATATTATTTGGTGATGCTGCTGCTGTTGCGTTGGCAGTGGTGCAGAAGCACACATAACACAACATTTTTTTACAAATTCATTAATGACACTGCCTTTAGCAGGAGAAATATATGATAATGTTTATAGCAGCCTATAATGCCTGTTATGCATGGCGGTTGCCCGTGCAAGCACTTTCTTGGGTCAACCCCTCGGCTTAGATTCTGAGGGCCGACGAGATGAGCTGCATTCTTTCCAGCGAGAGAATTTTAATTAATGCGCCCGACAGGAATGCGTGGCGATTTCTCACCACCACGGAGCTGGCGGAGCCAGCATGGCATCTTAATTTGAAGAGCTGCGATCGGGCAGACTTCGCTCTCACGGCTAACTTTTTAGGCAATTGAGCCATCGGACAAGGAGACACGTGAGCTGTGATGGAATATTTGTGCTCCGATACCCAGGGCTCTTGCTTTCCAACACCACCACCGCAACCCACACCCCCTTCGCCACAGGCACTTGTTGTAATTATGGACAAGGTGATGTCAGATATGGCTACAGCATTCATAGCACCCCCTAAATTAATGTTATTCCTCCAGTCGGGTTTCAGTGACTGGGGGTGAGGTTGTGTGGTGGGTGGCCAGTTAGCCTTGTTTACATGAGGCACCTTTTAGTGTGGATGATGTAAAAAAAGTTAATCTGCTGGATGAAGGTGTCACCACACTGCAGGTCGTAGGGGTCATTTAGTCAGTGCGGGACGGTGAATGAAGGTGAGGAGCATAGACATGGAAGTCTAGACGCAAAGTACAACCATGGATTTATCTGCAGCACTCTTGGCTTCCCACAACTTGGCACAACCCTCCAGACTGACACCTGCTTGCATAGTTGTTGCCCATCCAAGCGTAATCCATGCTCAATGGTTGATTAGCTTCTGAGATCCGGTGCGTTCCAGGTGACTTGGTTACAGAATGTGGAGAATGGTGCTCTAAGACTGAATATGTGGACTTTTATTTGTACGTCCTTGTTTTACAAGCCGGGGCCTGGTGAGCTGGGCTGGTTGGGTTCTGAGTGTAAATACACGAGAGCCCTGCAGCAGTTTGTGGTGTTCCGCGTTAACCACGAAGTGTGCGGCAGGCTATGTCCTCCACGCTGTCGTGATAATGTACAGTGATAATGATGCACAGCCCTTTTGTTTCGAGTGGCAGTTTCCGATTTTATATATATATAAAATCGATTGTTCTATTGTGTGTCGCTGCGCCTCTGACTTGTGTGAACGACTCGCTTGCACGTGTTACAAATCAGACTTAAAATTATCACCCGTTATTGGTCAGACTAATCGGAAAACACAATAGTTTGAAAAATGTATTCTCACCCCTGTTACCACGTGTGCCGCTGGATTGGAGGTGATGGACGAAGCTTGGCGATGTCATTAGCATCGTCGCACTGGACGTGGCTTGTAAATGAAGTACCACTTTGGGGGGAAAGTCAACAGTGTTTTGTCCTATACCTAGACATGCCCCTGCCATAGCAATGTGGAATATCCACCACTGGCTCAGGGCTCCAAACAGGAGATGAGCAGCACTTGTCTCATTTGAGCGGGGAAAATGGACTCCCTTTGACTGGTGTCAGTAGCGTGTCCTTGTCAAGGACGGGTCTGATCTGGTGTGGTGCCGAGATCAAGATGTTCCCGTTGCATGTTGTGGATGAACATAATGGGAAACGATCGCTGCGATCGAGGTTGCCTCTCGTTGCTCCGCATTTGCCAGCCGCCGAGCTGAAATGTTCGATCAAAACTCCAGGCGGTTTTTTGGCACCAACCCCAAAAAAAAGCTAAGCGGTCGAAATGTATGCCCTGTGCAAGTGCGTGGGGTTACGCGTGTCGTTGCTCAGAAGCCCGTTCGTAAAACCGGCGCGAGACCATTTTTATTGACGTACCAATCGTCAAAGTTGGTCCGCCAGTTTGAGAGCAGTAGGTTTGTTTTTGCTCGTTCAAGGTTGGGAAGTTTTGCTGAATTTGATGCGTTTCAAGTGATATAATACGATGTTATCCAACCATGTTTAAAAAAATATATATTCTGGTGAGTGGTAGCACCTCTAGTGGCTGCGAGAAATGACATAAATCCATTCCATATACCACAATGTTATCATCAGTCATGAGTTATCTGCTGCTGGATGAAGGCCTCTTCAAGCTGCCACCATATATCTCTCTGCTGAGATGCAGTATATTCCATTCCGGTTTCTGCACGCGAGCCGATTTAATCACTCAAACTCTATAGTCGACGTTCTCTCAGGCATCTTTCTTCCTTTGGCTGCCAATCCATTTGTAGTTCCAACTCCCGTCCTGCATTTTGCATACTTCGAATGCGGGGTACTTTGTTTGATAATCATTCACAGGTATCATAAATTACCTACAAACATGAGCAAGGTCAGCAAGGTGCAGCCACGTGTCCTAACCTGGTTTCATATATATTATTATTATACCATTACATCCTGGCCTTACCACTACTAAGAATTTGTCGGAGGCTTGTGTACATTTCTAGTCCTTTCGCAGTCGTTATCTTGCCTGCCTCCTTGGTGAACCTGCAGGTTCGACATTTCAAATCTAACCCCGGCCCACTAGCAGCGACGCGCCAGTGGTAGATGATTATCAGGGCAGGGCTGGTAATTTGTCCACCTTGTGATGTGGTCACGGTGCCGAATTTCGAGAATTACCCCGCGCGGTTGTTAAATCACCAGTTCCCTGGCAAACACTTGGGCCAAACTGCTTCAAGGGCAGTGTTTGGCATATGGATGATGGTGTCGGTGTTTGGGATACTGTGTCTTTATGCATCGTGTGCGTCTGAGAACGATTGTTTAAGGGCGCTTTATAAATTAAAATTAGTATTGTGCATGTGTTCGTGTACAGTACACGTGTTTACGTGTTTTTTGTATATAAGCTTGTGGAGGGCGGTGGTGTAGTGGTTTGCGCGCTGCGCCACTAGCCCAACAACCCAAGTTCGATTCTTGCTCATGGTCAACACCAGTGACGAATGTCTGAACCGATCCTGGGCCTCCACTAGGTCGACTCGGCCTCAAATGAGTACATGGTGCAATCTGTAAACATCGCCACTCGGGAGGCAAAGGCGACCGGGCGTGGTGCTGGCGACCCACCCCTTCATGTGTTGTCTGCGCCTTTATAGGGGCTCACTAACAGCACTTGTCTCAACAGTCTGTTTAGACTATGGGGGGGGGGGGGGGTCTTTGTGTCTTTTAAGGAGCGGTGGTGTATCGGTTAGCGCGCTGCACTATGAACCAGGTGACCTGAAATGTATTCAAGCTCATGGCCAACACCAGTGACAATTATCTGAACCTGTCCTGGGCCTCCCTAAAATGTGCGCATTTGTGTCTTTTAATGTGTTTATATAGGTAGGTCTTAATAGGCGTGGAGCCTTAATTTATCGTTGTAGGATTTGTAATTTGTGTGTGTGGGCGTATGGTGGTGTTGTGGTTGACGCATTGTGCTATGAGCCCGGCCGATTCTTGGCCATGGCTAACATCAGTGGTGGCCTTTATACTGGGCCTCTAACCTAGGTAAACTCGTACTTGAATGCGTGCCTGGCGCAGTTTGTAAACGTGAGCACTGGGGAGACAAAAGCGGCTGGGCATGGTGCTTGCAACCCCCACCCCTTGCACCCTTTGCTGACCTCCATCGGTGCTCGCCAACAGCACTTTACCGAACGGTCTGTTAAAGGCTTTTTATAGGGAGGAGGGTGGTCTTTGTACTCATGTGTATCTGTTTATTCGACACGCAGTGTTTTACTTGCCCAGATAACTGATGAATTGTCAGCCTAGGTTGGCAACACGATTGAATAATTAATTTCTCTATTGTTTTCGTTTTTGATTGGCCCAAGTATGCGTTTCTCTTTTTCTCTCTCTCGTTTGCACAGCTTTGTTTGCTCCCTTTAGGCTGTGTGCAGCATTAGCGTCCCGTTTGCTTTTAGTTTGCATACATTGTAAAAAAAAACGATTCCCTCATCTCACAATTCGGTGCTCGTGCAGTGAGGGTAGGAGTCGAGTTGACTGCAGCGGTGCCTTGTAACAATGCATCGGCGGTCCCGCTCTTGCCACATTCCCCTCTTGTTTTTAGGTTCTTCTAAAGACCGCAGAAATGTGAAATATTGTGGAGTCAATTTCATGCTGCGTGGCATTCATTTATATGCCTAACTGCCTATTCCATGGAGTCATATTTGATGATTAATTGCGAATGTCATCTAAGCAAAACATTACAAACTAAAAGTACTTTAATCTGTATGATTAACGGGTTTTTAAAAAAAAATCCTTAATGGTATAGCAAGAGGCAGTAAACTCATAATACAAAGAGCATGTCCTGGCATCTGAAAGGTCCTCTTGCTTTGGCAACGTGAATTTTAATTCCTCTTGAGAGTTTGGCCAATGGCTGGGGCACCACCGCCACCTCCCCACCCGCCTCTCTCGCCCAGCCCAGGGTCTCGTTTGCTGTCACATGCCAGCATGCACGCGCTGCCATTGTGTTGCCAGCCTGCGTACGTTGGCGTGCGCGCGCGTGTGCACGCACTCACCTTGTGTTGCGTAAACACGGCCCAGCCAAACTCGTAATTTTCTCCCGGCGCCATGCATACAGTGTGACACCCGTTGTTTAGTGGCCCAAACCTTCTTGAAATTGTTGGCTAAACACAGGTTACAACTGTGTGGTGGCAAAACACAGGTTACAACTGTGTGGTGGGTTCGCTCAGGTGTTTGTGTGCGCGCGTGGGCACGCGAGCGAGCGGCTTGGCAAGCGGCGGCGTCGCGATAAACCCCACGTGCTGTCGAATCCCGGCAACCTGCATTCTTGTCCTGCTCACGACCAACATCGGTGACGAATTTATGAACCGGTGCTGAGCCCACCCGAGGTTGACTCAGCCTTAATTGAGTAGCGGCATGTTAACATGAACGCTGGGGAGATAAAGGTGACCGTGTGTGGTGCTGGCCACACAACCCCGTTCTTGTGCCGTGTTGGCCTTCAGAAGCGTTTGCTAATAGCACTCGACACAGTAGGCTATACGGGGGGGGGGTGGGATCTTTGTCTTCATGTGTGCATGACCCCTGGTTATGGGTCACGCGCTCGTCAAGTGACGTTTACATGTAAAGTAACTCATCTCCCCCCACCTCCTACCGCAATAAATGTTGTGTAGAGGTTGGGTTATTGGCCACCAATGGCTATTCATGCCATCCTTGCGCGTGTGTGCAGTGTGCCATCCTTGCGCGTATGTGTAGTGTGCCAACCTTATGCGTGTGTTCAATGTGCCGTTCTTACGCGTGTATGCAGTGTGCCATCCTTATGCGTGTGTGCAGTGTGCCATTCTTACCTGTGTGTGCAGTGTGCGTCCTTATGTGTGTGTGCAGTGTGCCGTTCTTACGCGTGTATGCAGCGTGCCATCCTTATGCGTGTGTGCAGTGTGCCATTCTTACGTGTGTGTGCAGTGTGCGTCCTTACGTGTGTGTGTGCAGTGTGCCGTTCTTCATTGTGGATGCAGTGTGCCATCCTTACGCTTGTGTGCAGTATCTGCTTGTACATCAGTTAACACGTTATATTGAAGTGAAAGAGTGCCTTTCTCCACAGGATTTACAGTTCCAGCCCTGCTTCCTCTTTGTACATAAAATACCGGCACATGGAGTTTGATGCACGGCATTCACTTGAGTGTTTCAGGGGTCAGAGCGCTGAGCCGCTGAGTTTCTGGGTTCCATTGCAGCTTTCATCTGCCTGTCATTAAACTCGGTTCTCACTTGTCACGAATTGGTGGTCTTAGCCCCCTCACAAACAACTGCACAAAAAAGATTATGTTAAATGTGACTTTGCACCACGTAAATGTGACTGCACCACGTAATTCAGCTGAATTTCCAGCTCTAAGAATTCGAAATATCAGTTTGGCTGCCATGTGATGAACATTTCTCTCTCTAGCAGGGCAGGTGAGAAGGTGCTGCCTCGTAGTGTGGATAAAAGGGTCACTTGAAAGAGATTTCAGAAACAATTCTATGATATATCCTTCCACAGGCCATTCCATAACACGGCGGTGTTGTATTGCTCTAAAAATAAACTCCAAATGGATTATTCGTCTTATTTGCGACACCAGCGGTGAAATTGGAACCAAACTGGTGAAACTAGCACGTGCAAAATTCGGTGTAAGCCCGTCCAGCATGAGAGCGTCATCGTCCTGCCGGTGTCGCAAGCGACAGCTAATCGCGGTGATGAAATGGGCACGCTCACTCGCTCCCATCTTGGCAAGACCAACCCTCGGCATCCTCTGTCTTTGCCCGCCGGGGACTTGGAACCGGTGCTTCAGAGACCCGCGACTCGTGCCACCATCGTTGAGTTCGTGGCGGATGCAGCCGGTGGCCTTCGAGGCACCGCCGTTAAACAGCGAACAAAAGTGTGGCGGCTTTCATGGCACCGTTGAAAAAGTGCTGCCGAAGCAAGTTTGGGAACGTTTTGGTTTTTTCACCGACGTGGTGAATTCGAAGCAGCCCGGTTTGGATTTGTCAAGTGTTTTAAAAATGCAGTCGCGTATCGAGACGCTGTAAAAATAGGTAGGGGGGGCATGTACACTCGAAGGGGCACTTGGCAAAGAGCAGGGATTAGTGAGGCATTGTATGTATGTTGAACTTCTTTCGCACCCTACGTAGCCAACGGTGCTAATCGGAGGTGCGGGGGAAAGACAGCAAACTAAACACAGAAAGCAGTTTCTAAGAAATGACGATGGTGTGGCAAAGTGTCAATAAATACCCTCCGTAGAGTCATGGGCAAAGATAGATGGGGTTGGTAGTCAGGACGGATATGCTGGCAGGACGAGTGAGCTCACTGGACGGGGTAGGCCTGGGAAGCCCCTTGCTTGGTGAGCTATGTGGTTTGGGCACCGCGGTGGCGAGATGTTAACTACCTCGCCTGGTATGCAGGAGGTCGTGGGTGCGATCCCGACGCTGATGCCTGCTGTATATTTGGAGTTTGCCTTGTCTCTCTGCCTGTGGTTGTGTGGCCTTTTCTGTGGATCCTTCGGTTTTTCCCTCCACATGATCCTTCTGGTGGTACCCCGGGGTACCAAATAATACAAAATGGCCGAGGCAATTAAATATTTTATTTCTGGGACACTATTTTTCCAGGGGTGTACTTCACTCCGTGACCAATCAATCCGAAATCAGTGTGACTCCACAATGTCGAAATGCAGCGAGGACGATTGAGCTGAAACCCTGAACGCTTGTACGCACCGTAGTGGTGCATCGTGTACAGCTTGTCGAGATGAGTCGATTGCCGCATCGCCGACCATCAACAGACTAAAAATGACTGCATCACGGACATTATGCGAGAACCGGGGAACCGCCATAAGGTTCACATGTAGAAACACACGTTTAGAGTATTTGGTTTTAATAAATTTCCACATGATGATAAGCCACTTCGTCGAGCTATCATTTGTGGCCAGGTCGCTTTTGAAAAAGAGCCATATAGCTCAGTGGGCGTTTACCTGGTAACATTTTTAATTGTTTTTAGTTTAGTTTGTGCAGTGCCAGTGTTCTCCCTGGGCTACGCCGGGCCCGGAGGGCTCCGTGGGCCAGCCAGATGACCTAGACTGGGCTGGCGGCGTTCCTGATCGGCTGGGCTAGAGAGGGCTTTTGGCTTATATGTGAGCGTGCACATTTTCCTACTGGATGGTGGCGACTTGGGGGGAGGTCTTCATCCAGCCATGGATTGATCATGGCTGATGATGATAATGATTCTATTTAGCAAAGTGGAAAGTTCTGCCGGCCGTGCAGCCGTGTGTGAAATGCGTTTAGGCATGGCTCAGTCCATGCTATTTAATGCAATGCGGGTTTTTTTTTCATAATAGGGAAACAAAAATGCCCGTGTCGTGTTTGGTGTGTGTTTCTATATATGAGCATATTTATGCGGTGGTAAAAGTCTCGCGGTTTAGTGTGCTGTGCCACAAATTCGCCGACCCCTGTTCGATTCACGCTCACGGCCAACATCAGTGACGGTTAACTGAACCGGTTGTAGGCCTCCTCGAGGTCGAGTCAGCCATCAATGAGTATATGGTATGACGTGTAAACATCGCCACTCTGGAAACAAAGGCAGCTGTGCGTGGTGCTGGTCACCCACCCCCTCGCGTGCCGTGTCGGTCTTCAGCAGTCCTCGCTAATAGCACTTGCCCCAACAGTCTGTTAAGGCTATGTGGGGGATTTTTGTCTTTGGTGGTAGCGTATGCCTGTAATCCAGCACTGTGGAGGCAACAGCGAAAGGTTGGTAGCTCACACAAATTATATGTAACTCCCTGCATGTGGATGTGGAGGTGCAATTTATTTGCTCACCATGAGAAGGCAACACAGCACGTTGGACTAATGTCCATCTGTCCCTTCTGTATAGGATAGAGTGTTGTCCCCTCACTCGCAGGTATTCTCCAAGTGTTCCAGTTTATTTCTACATGTATACGCACTCTGTTGGATGAAAACATATTAATGGTTATGTGCCCTCGTGTTTGCGGATTGCATTGCATTGTATGAAGCAGTTGTATAATTGACGTTAAATAAAACAAAAATAATTATCATCATGCATGCATATTGTTGTACTAGAATACCATTGATTCCATTGTACCAGGTACAACATGAACGTGCTGGTGAATTGGTTAATTCAAATAAAAACTCTCTCACGTTCATCAGTAAAACCGCCTTACATTGAAAACGTATTTCATAGGCTAATGTCTTGTCGCTGGGCGAGACTAATGACGGCCAAGCGAGGGACCCCCACCGCGGAGACAGAGCGATGAAATCAGCTCATGTGCACACGCATGGCGGATTGTTGCATCGCGTGACCGTGAGAGATGGAAACGGCTTGGGGGTGGGGGGGGAGGAGGCCTTAATCATCCAGCAGTGGATAGATCATGGCTGATGATGACAATGAGTGTTTTAAGTTGTTGGGTGACCATTGACACTCTGTGATGCTATTAATCGCCCTGGTTCAGGGTTGTGATTCATTCCAGGAATGAATGTAACTAACATTGGTCGTGAATGTGGCAGACGCCCGTGGCTACCGGGGCCACGTGTGCCGCTTGCGTACAACGTGGATGAGTTGAAGAGCGTGCGGTGCACGTATCATGGGCTTAAGGAAGAATATCAATGACTCGATGGTGCATTCTTGCATCTCTCGTGTTGAATATTGCCCCTTCTTCCGAGTCAAAGAAAGGTCATTGTTCGATTGCAGTGGAGGGGAGTGCAGCAGAATCCATTGCCGTACTGTGCACCTATGCTTTCACGCGTGGGCTCCCCGCATTCAGCAATCCCCACCGACTAGCGTGGTGAAGTATTGCTAAATAGTACCCCCCTCCACGACCTGTGGTGCGGGGAGGTCCTCATCCAGCATTGTATGGAAAATGTACGTTACATGTTAACGTTTTGCTAAGAGGCAGCGTTTACGATGTGTGCGGTGAGTAAATGAAAACTTTGTTTCCGCATCACTGCCAAACACATTCCCGTAATTTTCACTTTGTTATTTCGTAAGTTTGCCCGGGCATGTAAGAATGCGGAAGGTGGGCCGCAGGTGGATCGTCGTCCGGGGGACGACTTATCCAGTCGCCGAGCTAACGTCGTCCGTCCTCTTTCACTCGCAGCCCGTCTTCACGTTCCGCCACACCAGTCAGAGCGGAACCAATTACACAACGCCCAGTCATGTGACGCTGGGCCCGGCCCGGGTGATGTTGGTCTGTGGCAGTTTGACTATCGCATTGTCACAATGATTCAATCGCCGCCTACGAGAGAACGAGAATCGCGAGAATCGCAGCAGTCACACGATCGTCGTCATGATAGTCACGAGACTGCTGTGTTTGCAACACGGGAGACGGAGGTCAACTTATTGTTCCCCTGTCCGTTGACAGCACTTTTTTGTTATGTCGCGAAGACGGGAGCACAGATGCGATGCGTGCCACTTCTCGATTTGGGTGGCGGCATGGCAGCACGATGGTCACACTCGAGCCTTACAGCATTAAGTTCTTTGGTTCGATTCCCGTCTTGGGTGCATTTCTGTGTGGAGGTCATATGTTCTGCCCACTATTCTGCTTGGGTTTTCTCTGGGTTCTCCACTATCTGCCCCATAGGTAAACAAAACAATACACGAAACAATTGATAATGGCCATAACATTGCAATGCCGGAAATTACCGCGCAAATTGCTCAATTGATTTTACACCTGGCAATATCGCTCTCTCCTGCAAAAACTTGGCAGGGACCCTCCTGAGAAGAGTCGAGACTCGTTGATGCCTTGTTTCTTGGGTAAAAAAGCAGAATAATAATTGTGTTTATTCAGCCAACTTAAGCAAATTTAGCTGCCTTCCAGATTTTGATTTTTTTTACGGTTATTATCATTTACCCAGTTACAAATTACCCCTACGCATTGCACGTCCCATAATGGTAAGCCATGCTGGTAGATGCCAAGACGATGCCAGGACGATGCCAGGACGATGCCAGGACGATGCCAGGACGATGCCAGGACGATGCCACGTATATGCCATGCATCCGTTGCCAACTCGTCGGGGACCCTTGCACCTCAATATTTGCCTGAGCGTGCATATGCCTGTAACCTTCGTACGCGAAGCCGTGGGACGGATATTCATTCTTCCGTGTTGGAGGTGGCCGGGTGGCGCAAACGTCAGAGCGCTGAGCTGGCGCACTGACGAGAGAGATTCTTGGGGTTCAGATGCAGGAAGCTGTCTGTGATTAAACGGGGTTCTTTAGTGTAGCGAGTTGTTGGTCTCAGCGCAATCACCAATTGAAAATACAAAAACGTATCGCGTTAAATTAGATCCCGCACATAATTAGACTAAATTCCGGTACTGAGATTTAAAAACAAATAGATTTTTCATGCGGCGAACGTGATTCTGCAGCGGCGCGGGTGGGAAAGTGACGCCCCCTAAAGTGTCTAGATCAGAGGTCCATTGGAGGCACCTCGGAAGTAGTTCTGTCATATCCTCTTCCCATGCACCGTTCTCCAACACAAAGGATTGTACTGCTTTGTGAGATTCCCGAACAGGTTATTCACCCTTTCTCACGACGTCACGCCGAGCGCACAATCGTGATCACATTCCGGAATAAGACAAAAATTAATATTTGTAGTGCTTGTCGCTTCAGTGGGTGGGAGGGGGGGGGATTTGGGGTGGGGCCTAGGCCGGGGGTGCACCTGGCTGTGTCGAGTTTGGCCAGGTGAAGGGTGTGTGCCCTTGTGGGGCCGCCTGCTGCTTGCCCCAGCAGTGCAAGTGTTCTGACTGCGACCCGTGGCCACATCTGACCGGTTTACAGAGGGCACCTTTCATCAGAAGCCACCCACCCTGACCGTAAACATCCTCTATCAGCTGCAAGGAAGAAACAAAATGGCGTGGGCCTGAGTGGAATTGCTATATCATACTGGCCGAAGTGAAAGGTATCTACGAGTAGGCAGAAGGTCAAAGTTATGTTTGTTGCTGGACACTTGACGTGTTGGGCCTTTGGGCCTTTGCCCAGCAACTGTGTAAAAAAATACGTAAAAAAATTCAGGAGCTTTGTTAACTCAAATTACACCTCCCTTTAGCACGGCAAACCACGGATTAAGTAGGAAGGCAGCCAGGACCAGCGCCAACAACTGTCCAAGCCTTGTGATCCTGCATCGGGATAATTGGCCAACTCGACAAAACAAAACATGTGCGGCTGAAAAGTTAGAGATGTGTGATTCCAGGTCCAGCTGGGCAATGCTGCGATTGATTAAATCCGGTTCGTACACTCACGATATTTCCGCTGTATAATGCATGAGCTATGATTGATTATGATTTTGTGGTACACGTATTGGCGCACTGCACTATGCACAATGCTCCCTCGCGTGAATACGCTTCCTTGCCGGTGTGCGCGTTTGCCATGACGCCGGTCACCGGCTACGCGGCGTAGGCCTTTCTTCAACTCTTGATTTAATCGATGTCTCTCTCCGCTGCTCCACGCAAGCACGAAGCGGATACAAAAATAGACTTGCTCTCCAGTAGATGATGCAAGGTGAAGGCAAGTGCAGTCCACTCCCACCCCATCTCCCACCCCAGACAGATTTGAACCCAACTGTGGGTGGTACCACCTTAGACACGAGATATGCAACAATTCATTTCAGTCAGTGTAGTCTATTTTGGGTAGAGTCCATTGAGCCGAGAAGCTCTTTGTCAATGGCGATCCTGCCAAAAAGGCTGATGTGACGGTAGCCAGCGCATTATATGGGAAGGGAGGTTTTTACAGGGGCTGCATAGCACGGCTAGAACGACGGTAGCCAGCTTGTTACATGGGGGGGAAGGGTTTATACATGACATGTACACATTGGGGAACGGTAGCACATGTGTGTGCGAGACTGAAAAGATGTAAACAAGTTGTGTGCGTCAACTTTTGAATGGTTGCCGTCCCATAGATTTTGAGTAATAATTTTAATTTGTAACTCGCCAATATACGGTATTCGCTCACTCCCAAAGAGAGGGAATGGCTGAAAGGCCCGAGGAGGAACCACAGATGGGCAGGAAAGGCAGCAGCCAGGCGTTGGGTCGGCGGCAAATTCGACCCCAAGCTCTGTGGTCCTCTATGTATTAAGGTGTCATTGGCCAATTCATTCGCGTTTACATGTGGGAGCAAGCGGAGCACTTGGACAAAAAACCCACGTGTGTTAAGGGACAACACTGTTCCTTACAGATGGAATAGGTGGAGTCCACATTTTGCTACATGGCCTTCTCCTGGCGAGCCAGGGTACAGCCCCTCCTTGACAACGAGGGGAAGGGGATTTCGCAACATTCGAGAGATCCCCACCAACCATCGCCTCCACAGTTCTGGATTACGGGGCCACGTGCACCACCAATCCATTGCTGGATGAAGGCCTTCCCACACATCACACACACTCTGATTGGGGGGTTGCTGTGCACAGCTGTACCGGCATATCCAATGGCATATCCAATACTTATTTTTTATCTTGAAGGGTGCCTTAGTTTGGCTCAAGCAGTATTAGCTAATTAAACTGCATTGTAATAAACCCATAGTGCCCTCAGTCAGTGAGTCTACGTATTCCGATATGCATTGGGTCGTGGATATTTCTTTTGGTGGGTCTTAATCAGTTTTTTATATTCCACATTCCTTTGGTGGAGCCTAAATAAGTGGTAGTTGAACCACTGTTGACTTCTTCAAAAGTGATGCTGAATGTATCACCCCACCTTCAATGTGATGGGCCAGGTCCATGCCCACCCAGGAATTTATGACCTTCCTGAAGTGAGTCATACTCCGCCACAACCCTACCTGGCTGCATAATCGTAAAATACCCAATCAATGTTAATAAGACATGCCCTCAATAATAAACCGGTTTTACTGCAATGTGACGAGCATCTTTTAAGCAGGCCACATGGGAATGTGGCGAGCAGTGGCCAGTACATTGTGCTCTAAAGCTTGCGACCTGAATTCAGTTCCCAGCTGCAGCTAACGTCAGTGGCAAGTGGTATCTAAACTGGTCCCTAGGTCCCAATAAGCAACCCGCATTGACCAATATGGCGGATGTTCAAACTAACCCCCATCGCCGACACAGTGTTGGAAGTGCCTCCATCCAGCAGTGGATTTAGAAGGGGTCACTAGAACGGTTTCTCGGAAGTAGTTTTGTGATATCGCTTTCCATGGAGATTTTATATACCTTGTCGTGCGCTGCTCTGCGAGCCTTCTTAATGATTACAATGTCTTATGAGACAATGGCCACTTTGGGGGAGCGGGGGGGGGAGGAATGACTTATCAATCGATCCCTATCCACCACGACCTTTCGTCAATTTTATTGTAATAATATATTAGAGCCCGTTGAGACCAAGAGTACCTTTGCCAACACTGTGTACATGTACACTAACAGAACGGCGGTTGAAACATCATTTATTGTGATTTATCAATGACCTAATTATCTGAACTTTCCCAATCTCATTAGATCCCGGTTCGTCCATAGCAGGTGTTTTATGGCATTGAGGGTGAGATGACGGTACAGCAATGGGTGCTGTCAATTTGGGCCACCTACCGAATTGATTTTGTATGTGGATTGTATAATATCTTCGTGCGGAGCATTTGTGTGTTGTGATAATAATTCCATGTATATAGTGGCTTTTCATCAAGGATCTTAAAGCGCCGTACAGGACACAGCAGCAGCAGGCACTCAGCATAAAAATGATGTTATAAATACGTTTTAAGAATAATTTACTAAGAATAGGGTTTTACCCGTTTTTCTGGTACCAAAACTGAAACCTTTTTACGAGGCATCATGTCTGCATTAACCACAATACTTGTGGTCTAGCACCATTTGAGACGAGGCTCAAAAGAAAGCTGTCTCTGGTGTGGACCAATCAGTTTCAAGGACAATACATATATTATGTGTTTTTGTTTGCATTCTGACCACAAGCATTGTGGTTAATGCAGACATGATTCCTTGTAAAAAGCTTTCAGTTTTGTTGCCAGAAAAAAAGGGGAAAAACCTATTCTAATATTTTGGTACTGGCAAAGGAGGTCTCATTAAATATTTTACTAAATGAACTAAAAGTTGAATAAGCTGGAAATCAAAACTGTGATCAATGGGATTGTCCCAGCATACCAATGTGGGACTGCTGAAAGAGAGGTGAGACTCGGTGAGTATTTAATGGAAAAAAAAAGATTTTCAGCTGCGTCACAGAGGCAGGATGCGGGGGCATCCACCGTTCTTTAAAGGGCCACAGTAATCGACCCCAAAAAGACAGAGACAATTATTATTATTATACTTAGTCGATTAATTTACATAACCATATCATGGTCCCCGCTGTGTACTGTATTGTGACGACTATGCTGAGCCCACCACATTCAATCAGTAGGTGGCGGGGTGGGGAGGGGGGGGTCGGCACGTTATAGCCGACCGTCAGAACAAACGACCGGCCGAAGAGACCCGTCGCCGGTCCCTGCCGGTTCTCGCCTGCCGCCCAGCGCGATCCTGTTTAGAGAGCTCCGCTTGCCTCTTATTTTGGACTTGTTTCTGTTTCCGGTCACGCATTGCGCCACACGATCGTCTTGCAGTGGTAAACGGGCGCAGTTACGGTTTTTACCCGGAGTGCCTGGTTAATTGAAAGCAATAAGGGGTCTCCTGTTTAAAGTGACGGTTCGAGTAAAGCTAGATTTCTCTGCTGTTGGCGTGCTTAATTAACCTCTCATGGCACTAGCTTACTGACGCTACGGATCGTACGTCGATTCCTACTTAGTTTAATTTGGGGTAGATCGTGTAGGTATCATGTAAATAACAATAAAGTAATATTTTGTTATTCTTATTTTTTCTATCTACGTGACTTTACCGAAAGACCCAAAGAATATGAATTCCTGCAGTCACGAAAGCTTTAAGTCAAGATCATGTAAATGTGTTGATGATAACCTTCCACCACCCAACAGAGCCAATCAAATCGAGTTGTCACGCCATGGGCAAACGTGCTGATTGATTTGGTTCATCAGCAAACCAAAGGGGGAAGTGATGTTGAGAAACCCAAGCATCGTTTTGACTTTTTTCGATTTAAAGCTTTCGTGACTGCAAGGATTAATCTTCTTTGGTTCTTTCGGTAAAGTCACGTAGAATGAGTGACTTCACCGAAAGAACCAAAGAAGATCGTTTTGACTGATTTGTCTGACATTTCGCTGGAAGATTACATTCGGCATCATCAGGCATTAATAGGAACTAAGCTCTTCCGATACCTTTATACCGTATTTAAAATTAAATTGAATTATTTTTTAAACAAAGAGAGAGTTGCAACCCGCAAAAAAAGGGATTATCTTGTGCATAGATTAAACGGCTTGTATGTAAATATCTCTTATGTTACGGATTTAATATTTATCTTGTTGATCATTTTAAATGACTCGCACAGCGCGGATTGTGTCAGAGAAAGACTGGTGCTTTCCTTGGCGGTGATAGCTTTGCCCACTAAAAGAACGGTGCAAACAGCAAATTTGTATCCTCAATTAAGTTTGTCAACATTACGCCCACTTTTCAAAGTTAACAAGTTTTTCTTAAAAATAAAAAAAATCACACTCACTCGGCACATTTGTCCACGTGACAACTTGATTCGTTTGTCCATGTCGGGTGGTGGAGGGTTTTCGGTCTAACTGAAATCTCTCTGTCTCGACCAGCCTCCAGAAAATCACGTGGCTTCTGCGTGGCCACCCCCTCTTTGAACCCCTTGCCTCTCCCCGTTGCCACCCACTGTGAAAACAGACACTGCCCCTCGGTGCAGCAGCAGCAGCAGCAGCGTTGAGGTCCTCATGCAGCCTCTTCCTCTCCTCATGTCTTCTGACCCCTTTGCCCCCGTTCCTCTGTTCCTTCTCCATACTTTCCCTCTTAATCCTCATTCATTATCTTCCCTTTCCCATTCCTTGCTCCGTTTGCATACATCAACGTCCTAGGCTCTTGCGCCCCTTCCGTTGGTGTGTGACGGGTAAATAAAAAAATCGCTCGTTTGCAACTACGCGATCTTACCAGAAAGAAACAAATATTAATCGTTCATGAATTGAAGCAATTTGCGGGACCTCGGGGTCCCATCACTGCCCCGGGGTGGGAAAAACCACGTAGCGACACGAGTCTTGCCTTACCGACAACAAAACTAGTGTCAATCGATTGGCCTTGTCGAGAGCTACTCGGGGCACTAAGTTTCGTAAAAAGTTGAAAAATTACATAAACACGTTAAATTCACTGCGGATGCGGACTCGCCTTGGCAAAGAAGCTGAGGATTGACGACTGACCGGAGGGCGTTGTTGCCGCGCGCGACCGCGGCGGACGCCCGGGCTTGCGTTTGGCCGGTGGGATGGCGCCCATCGTGTTGATCGCCGCCTGCTGGCGCTTGTTGGCACGAGTCTGGGCGGGCGGCGCGTTGCTGTCGGGATCACGAGTGGGCGGACTGAAAAATAATAATTATTGACCTGATTTTTGCGGGACCCCGGGGTCCCGCCAAATGATTAAATTGCGTTTTGTTGCTCCCGCGGTCGTGTTTCAGGCCTACGCGTCTGGCTGTGACATCGTGATCCTCGGCAGCAACTTTGAGCGCGTACAGATCATCCCGGGCTCCAAGCATGGAAACATCCAGGTCGGCTGCCTCAGCTGCTCTGCGCGCCTCGGCAAGGTGAGCCTCGCCCTGCAGGAACAGCGCAGCTGTAACCCATGTCGTGCACTGAGTGGCGATGCGTGCGCAGGATAGTAATAGTGCAAATTGAAACGCACGTGATATTTTGCAGACATCATGAATGACGGTGACTCTCAGGTGCGGAACCGAGCTGAGTGTCACTCAAAAGCCGGGTGGGAGAAGTGGGGGGCCTTGAAGAGAGAGATGGTGTCCTCTAAGTGTCTCTTGAAAGTCTGTGTGAATTGAACGCTGTGCAGCAGGGACGATGATAACTGCATTCCACATGGCGAGGGTTGCCACGGAGAAACAACTCCCGGCAGTGACCATGGTCCCTGTCCTTGGTGTAGAGAGGAGTAGGAGATTGTGAATCGCACTGCAGATGGGGAGCAGCCAATTGCTAAGACAGACATCGGAGTGACATTATGCTAGACGTGTGAATTGAGGCACTTGACTGCGAGAGAGGGTCATTGGCTTTGGAGCCTGGAGCGGGGCGTGGTTCTCGGCAGTGCCTACGGCCACAGGAGAGGAATTCCAGACAATGGGAGCAGCAGAGTAGAAGCAAGCTCGCGGCGGCCTTGCTTCTAGCAAAGTTTGAGAGTTTTGACAGAAGGCCTTGGTGGATGGAGTGGGGAATGCATGAAGGGAAGCAGAGCAAAATGAAAGCATTGAGGAATTTTCGTTGAATTGTGTGCAGGGTGGGCGAGGGCTCATTGCAGAGACAGGCGTTGGAGTGGTCTCCGCGGGTCGGGCGACCTAGTGTTAGACCTCAGGGCGGATGGTGGGAGACTGTGAGGCAGCTATCGGAGGTCGTTGTGTGTCCACTGTGCAGCAGCTACGGGACCGGGCGGAGGGTAGAAAGCGTTTGCTCCGTGTGGCTGCATCGGATCTCGATCTTGATGCAGGACTGCCAGCTCGGCACTGTTATGCCTCTTTTTCACTCGCACATCTGAGCCGTGTTGGAGCCATGCCGAGCCAACGCGAAGCAGCTTAGGAAGCACGGGTTGCTTTTCCACTACCCAAGCTGAGCCGTGCTGACGTTACACACAATGTGAGACGTCCAGATTCCGTATCATGAGATCTTCTCCATTTGTGTGTTGTGTGCGCATGCCTTCCAGATTGCAGCGTCTTACGGAGACACCGTTTCCATCTTTGAGCCTTTCCCGCTGGTCAACAAAGCAAGCAACCCCGTACGTGATGCGCTGTTCACACATGCGAAGAGCCGACTCGTAATTTGACGAAAATTGATGACACGTCCACTGTTCGCCAGTAATTATTAGCTTCTCAGCAACGCATGCCCGACCCCCCAGTGTCTTAACTATTGCCCTATGTTCACAACGTAGCCCCATAGCAGCCTACAACATGCATGGTGGGTACTTATTAAAGCACTATACAGGCTCCACTACGCTTAGCTTATGACATGTGACGAGTTCTGCGGTATGCCAGGTGATTTGGCCAATGTTATATCTTGGCACTAAAGTGAATAAGCGTGCATTTGCAGACTTGGGTGACTGTGAATAGTTCATCCATTGTGTTGTTTCTGTGATGAATTACATCGAAGTCAACAATGTAACCCTCCTCCCCTAGAGTAGAAACCCATACAGGCACACTCTCGCTCAAACATACAGCTGCTTCAGCAAGGAACGCTCTCTCCCAGACTCACTAAATATATTCCGCTGGTCTCGGCAAATCCAAATATTGTTCCGTCTCAAGGGATTATCCTTCATTCCCCAGGTAAAACATTTTGGTACTAAAAACGTGCTCCGTGTGTGCGTTTGCCCACCCAGCTCGGCTTGCAGTGGCACAAGACAGGGCAGCTCAAGGTCCCATCTGCGGTCCTGGATCTGGCATGGGACCCTCAGGGTGAGAGAGCAATCATGTGGTTTGGCGGGTGGCGCGGTGGCCACGGATGCTAAGGGATGGTGGGGATGCCATGGAGCCATGTTACGCCTGTGCTTGCGGTCATTGATTATGCTCGATTGGTGAAGAGTTTGTGAAAAATGTGAAACCGTGGGGCTTTTGTTCGTAACGAACTGGACAACGAATTAGGGAGACGGTACAGTAAACTATACAGGCGGTATCGACGACGTTGGGGACAGGTTAACTCCGGAAACGCAAGGCAGACAACAGACGAGACGGCACAAACAAGACGGAACGGACAAGACACAAACAGTACACGGGAAGATGCCTTGGTACGATGGAAACAACTTGCGCTTTCGACAGGACGGTGTGTATGAGACTGTTAAAATGGGACGGTGCAAACAAGATTAAAATAATCAACTGTGATTTCAAGCGTGAGCTCCAATTGTGACAATCAAATTGCGAAGGGGGCGAAAGGGTCGGTGGCGAACTGGTGCATGCTCAGGCGCGTGAGCAAGGAGGAGCTTGTAACACATTGTGTCTGGGTGGGGGTGTGTGTGCGCGTGTCAGTGTATGTATGTGCATCACGTGTCAGGGGAGTGGTGGCTACAAACCCTCGTGACCCAAGTTGGATTCCCGCTCACGTCAAATAAAAGTAGCAAATATTTGAACCGGTCCTGGGCCTCCGCTTGGTCAACTCCTCCTTAAATGAGTACTTGGTGAGGGTGTGTAAACATTAGCACTGGGGAGACAAAGGTTGCTTGTCATGGTGATACCTGCCCACCCCTGCGTGTGCCGTGCCGCCTTTCATAGGTGCAACTCACTAACAGCCCTTGCCCCAACAGTCTATTAATGGCTATACGGGGGGGGGGGATCTCTGTCTTTGTGTGCGTGTGCGCTTGCACAGCCGATTCTCTGCTCACCGCCTCCAGCTCTCTGCAGCTGTGGTCGTGCTCCCCGGGGTCGGAGGTCGCAGTGGACAGCCCCGCGAGCGAGTCGGCGCTTACGGGCTGCGTCTGGGCGGCCGTCTGGACGTGCAGGTTTGGGGCAGCGCGGTTTCGCCGGGCACATTCTTCAGGGGAGCGCGTCAAAAAAGCTGCACTTGTTTCAGGGTGCTAAGTGCATACCCGTAGCAGCGCGACAAAACCACGCTTTCGGTGAAGTGTGATAAACGTGTGCTCAAGGGAGCGCGTCAAACCGACGGCCAAGAGTTTGTAGTTACCCATATTCAAGGGAGAGCGTCAAACATATACTGAAAGCCGTGCATCACACACACACGTAAGCTTTAATCACTGCATCTCACTGGATTGCTACTCTTTCCCACTGATGCCACCTCCTTGATCCCCTATCCTCTGATCCCATGTCCCCTGGGTGTTTGACTCAGCCCTCCACCCCGTAAGCCACGGCTTCCTCATGCACTCATTGCTTTGATTCTCTCTCTCTCTCTCTGCCAGGACCGCGCTTCCTGTCACGCAAATCAAATTCTCTCCGGATGGATATTTTTTCGCTACCACTGGCAAGGTGAGCTACAGAAATTCTACTCGAAAATGTTTTTTTGTAAAAATTGTCTTGTCCCAAATTTGTCCATTTCTCGGGGCTGATAAATTTTACAACTGGGCTGAGGAGCAAGGCTGCTTGTGTGTATGTGTTGTGGTGAGCAGCACTTGCCCCAACAGTCTGTTAAGGGGGGGATCCTTGTCTTTCTGAATCCTGATTGCTACGTGGCACCTCTTAAATTAATAATATTTGCGGTTAATGTTTTCGAATTTGCCATATTGAAACCGTGATGCTGGCACACAATAGCCTCTCAGTTCGATTGACACCGGGGGATCTCCAATGTCCAATTTGAAGCGGGTGTCGTGTTTTATGATTTTTTTACACCACGGCGATAACCAGGACAGCTGCCGGGCTCGAACTGCAAATCTCTGAAGCGGTGAACGCACCACCGCCGGGCTGGAATTTTTGTTTCGTTTTCACCGAGAGCGTGTCCTGCCATCTTAACGCATGTAGTCTCCGTGTGTTTTTTGGCACGTGTGCCACGTCACCAGAACGACTGCTTGGTGAAGGTGTGGTACCGCACGGATGGGTGGCACGCGTGCCGGGTGGTGGGCGTCTCCGGCGGTGGCAGCTGTACGGACCCCGCGGTGATGCCGACGGAACGGCCGGCGTTCTCGTTTGCGTACCTGGCGCACCCGCGTGCCGTCACCAGCCTCTCCTGGAGGAAGACCAGCACGTACCTGCCCAGGTGCGCGCGCGAGTAACGCCTTGTGGTCGCCAGGTGCCGTTGGGAACGGCGTGAACCGACTCTGCTGCCGTTGTGGATCCCTTGTAGCCCCTGACATAATTCCGTGTATTTCAGATAATTCCCGATGCTCCAGTGATTCAAATAAAATATATTTTTCACCCCTCAATTTGTCTTGCCCCTCCGGTAAACAATACGGCCTTGTGGCTCAGCGGTAAAGTGCGTGACTCGCCTTACCACCAGCAGCACTGGCCCCAACAACTGGAAAAACCGACGCTAAGTATCCTTTATCTTTGGTCCACATTTGTTTTTGGGCGAGGCCAAGCTTGGTGCAAAAATTATTGTCATTCTGTCACCATTAACCCTTAAGGACGAAATTTTTGGTATAAAACTACCACGTGGCCGAACCTAAAAACAAACGCAGATTGTTTGTACTGGCTCTTTTGCAACCTACGTTCCATCTATAATAGAGGTTTTTTGGGGGGGTTTTATCGCGAAAATGTGTCGATAAACCCACCATCACCTGACACAGCCAATTAGTAAGGTTTGTCACGTGAACAAAACATGCCAATTAGTTATTAGTTCAGCACACCCGTGTGTTGGAGACTTAATCCACCACATGTACAATTCAAGTGCGACGTTTCGCCGGTAATTTCAACCGTTCCATCTGTTGTGTGCATCGCGCGCGCAGGGGCGCCGCCTGCAACACGCTGCTCACGTCGTGCCGCGACGGCATCTGCCGCGTGTGGCTGGAGACGGTGCTGCCCGAGGACTGCCTGCAGGAGTGCCCGGCCGTGAGCGGGCACGGCGCCCGCGGGGAGCCACCGCCGTCCGTGCGGCTGGCAGCCGCCGCGGGGCCGCGCGGGAAGGCCCAGCGGGAGCGCATGCATCACATGCTCGGGGTGGGTGGCGCATAATGGAGCAAACAAAACTGCACAAACAGGACGATCGTGGGCAAAATTATTACAACCCAGATGGCACAAATTGAAATTGGGTTGTTGACCACGAATCTCAATAATGAATGCGATAGGCTGCGTAAGGGTGGGTGAGCTGTGAATGGTGGAGGTGCGTGCTTCGTGGATGAGTGCATGCTAGTGTGGCGCGTGTGTGCACGTTGGGGTGCAGTCGTTCCAGCAGCTCAAGATGCTGAAGCGCAGGAAGCGCACGCTGCAGAGAGACGGCCTCGGTTCAGTACTGGCCGAGGCCCTGCCAGGGTCGCCTGCGTTACCACGGCAACCGCGCATCCTCGCCCATTTCCACATCGCCGCCAGTATCAACCCCAAAACAGGTGGGTGACTCACAAGACTGTTCGTTAGTCGATTTATTCGTAAGTGCAACTTTATTCCTGTCGATTCCAAACATGGGGACGGTGTGTACACTAAACACGGTGAATGGCTTTAAAAGTTGTATAATCTTTACTCTTTCGGTAAAGTCACGTGACTTTACCGAAAGAACCAAAGAGTATGGATTCCTGCAGTTACGAAAGCTTCAAATCAAGATTGTATAATCTCCTTTAGATGCCACTGGTTCTTCATGTTCTGCAGATGTAGATGCCACCACCATCTATTGCGCGGCGGTTAAACTTACGACTCTTGGTCCGAACAAGCAACTGGACATTCGGACAGATTTGTTTCTTACCTCTGAAAGTTCGTAAGTCGAATGTTTGTAAGTAGAGGAGTCCCTGTACATATAGTGTAGTCCTTTAAATTGCATCTCACAGTCGATGAGGAACCACAGACTAGTTGGAAGGCAGCAGGCAGGCGGTGGAGCCGGCGCTACCAACAATTGCCCGAGCTCTGCATCGCGGCGCCGTTGGCACGCCCAACGCCGCTCGTTCTCCGTGTTTAACCTCCCGAACCTCGTGCCGACGCAGACATCCCGCTGATGCCGGCAATGGGCTGCCCGGGAGTGGATGGCGACGGGCCCCCGTTCGTCGTGCACTGGCTGAACAACAAGTACCTGCAGTTCACGCTCTCGCTCGAGTGCCTCCTGCAGCAGCTGCAACCGCCGGCACCGCCGGGGGGCAGCAGGGGCGGCAGCGGCAGGGCGGCCGACGCCGGGTCGCAGGAGGAGGCCGGCGGAGAGGTCGGCGGCCGCGACGCCCCGGACGGCAACAGCGACAACCACAGCTCGTCCCGCGGTGCGTACCGAGCGACGGGTGCAAAAATTGGGGACGTTGTCGTAGACTATTAAGATAAAGTTTGGGGTGGTGATGGCCATTGGAATTTACCTTGTGACGGAATGACAGTCGGAGGAGAGTAGGAGTCGTTTATGATATGTGGGAACAGCTGCATTCAGGAATTGCGAGTGTTCTTGATGACGACATCGATGGGTTTGGCGGGGGTGGGGGTGGCTCAAGACAGGTTTAGATAACGCTGATGGTAGCCGTTGTCTCTAACTGAACTCGGGTGGCTGGGTTTGCAGCGCAGCGTGCTAACTAACAAGCCACCGCTCCGCCATCTTTGTATGACCGCGCAGAATCCGAGGACGGCATCTGCTCGCTGGACGACGGCTCTGAGAAGGAGAGCGACACCCCCACCGGCACAGCGCCGCGCCGGCCCCCAGGCATCAGTACCACCACCAACACCACCCTCACCGCCGCCGCGGCGGTGGCGGCGTCCACCCCGACAGACGGCTCGGGGCCGCTGGGCGGCACCGGGAGGCCCAAGCACGCGGGCGCGGCCGGGGCGGCGTGGCAGGTGGAGAATGGACTTGACTGGCTGGTGAGGGACTGGCAGAGCGCGCCCGACATGCTGTACAGCGTGCACGCGCTGGACGGGTCCTTCCTCGTGTGGCACGTCGACTGGCTCGACGAGAGCCAGCCCGGCGTCTTCAAGCAGGTGCAGGTGAGGTTGCCGCCAGCGTACACGCCGGCACCACGGCCACGCATCGCCTATACAGTCACCAGTCATCGTCGGCGTCGTCATCAGCCGCGATCAGTCCGCTGGCGGGCGAAGGCTTCGGCGTGCAACCGCCGTGGTTTTACTCGTACCCTTCCTTGATCGGGCACAAACCAACTCGCTGTGCTTTGCAATGTGCCCTTGCCTAGAAACATTTCACGATACATTTTCTTTGATTATAGGATACTCTTGATTCTTTTTTCTCTGAGTCTGATAAACATGCCCAGACATACCGAGCGGAAACATAACTCGGACTAATACGTGATAACAACGAAATGGTTTTACCCAGGGTTTGGTGCGTTGATGTAAGAGTGTCGGTGTGGTGCTGTTGATTTGTTGGTGTAAATCTGGTGGTGCTATAATTATGTTGATGTGGTGGTTCTAAATCTGGTGTTGTTGGAGTTATTGTCGCTTGGTGTTTATGTTGATGTAATGCTATTGATGTAGTAGCCTCAATGTAGTTTTAATGTGGTTTTGATTATGTCCCTGGCCCCAGGTCTGCTTCTCCTCGCGCATCCCCGTCGCCTTCCCCGCTGGCGACGCTCACTCCATGGGCAAGCACATGTACCTGTACGCGTGTTCGAGCGGCGCCCGGCACGCCGGAGACCCCGCCGCCGGCACCAGCCCTCACCACCCGCGCTACTACTCCTCCTCCTCCTCGTTCTCCTCCGTGCCTCGCAGCTCCTCCGGCCACCTCATCTCCTCCAGCCTCGGCCGCAACCTCGGCAGCTGCGGCAGCATCGGCAGCATCGGCGGCGGCATGGGCGGCCCCTTCGGCGCGCTGCTGGTGCCGCCCTCGGTGAAGCTGGTGACGAAGCACGCCGACGGCTCGCTCAACCAGTGGGCCGTCTGCTTCGGCGAGGACGCCGCCTTCCGCACCGTGCTGGGCATCTCTCACCAGTCGCGCTACTGCGGCCACCGCTTCCGCCTCACGGGGCAGGCATGCCACGCCGTGCTGCCGCTGCTGCTCACCACGGCGCACCACGCCCCGCGCGATGACGCGCCGCCCGACGGCCGCTCTTCCCCGCGACCGTCGCCTGCGGACGACGTCGCTCTGAAGCGGCCGGGTAGTCGCTTCGTGCGAAGGGAGGCGGGCGGGTCGTCGGGCGGGTCGTCGGGCGGGTCGCCGGGCGACGCGTTCGCCGGCCCGGCGATGATGCGGAGGAGCCGGCGCGGCGAAGGCGGAGGCGGCGGCGGCGGCGCCTGCGGACCGCCCGGCCGGCAGCTGCGGCGGTTGATGAGCGACTGCGACGTGCTGGCGGTGCGCAGCGAGCTCATCCTGTGGCGCGTGGACCCCGTGGGGCCGCTGTCCCACACGGGTGGCGTGCTGGAGCTGGCGCGCATCAACTGTGCCAGCGAGGACGCTTTTTCGCACATGGCCTGGCTGCCCACCACCGTGCCGGGGTACTGCCTCGGTAAGTGCGGCGCCGGCAAGGGGAGTGTAGGCCGCGGTGTGTGTGTTCATTATTCGTCGGTGTTGGCATCCGCAGGACTTTACACCTTTAGCAATTCCCGTTGGAGCCACGGTGTGGGGCTGCCCATGCCACCTACCTCCTCCTCGCCACCTATCCGCAGTGCCTCTCTTCGGTGCATGTCATGAGTGTGAATTATTCTCCCTTCGTGAGAGACGGGAGAGAAGGTGCCGGCTCTCGTGTTGCCCATGAACCCACTCGTGTGCTGTGGCCGGGCATTCATAGGTGCTCGCAAACAGAACAGTCTGTTAAGGCTATACGATAATTAAGTTAGGAAATTTAAATAAAAGGGGGCGGTGGGGGAAATAGCACTTGGAGTGTACATAGCTGAACGTCGGTGTGTGTGTGTGTTGCTTGCATGTTGTTTGTGTTAATCTGGTGGTGTTGGATTTAATCCAGCTTGGTGTTTATGTTGATGTGACAGTGTTGATATAATGGTATTCATGTAGTAGCCTCAATGTCGTAGTTTTAATGTGGTTGTGGTAATGTGGTAGTGTTAATGTGCTAGTGTTAATGTGCTTGTGTTAATATATTAATGCGGGCGTAGCGGTTAGCACCCTTCGCTGCGAACCTAGCGACCCTAGTTTGATTCCTCGTCTCCGCCAACACCAGCGATATTTATCTGAACCGGTAATGGGTCTCCCCTTGGTCGATTCGGCCTCAAATAAGCACTTGGTGTGATATTTAAACATCACCACTGGGGAGACAAAGGCGGCCGGGCGTGGTATAAAGTCGTGCCGGCCTTCATAGGTGCTCACTAACAGCACTTGCCCCAACAGTCTGTTAAGGTTACACGGGGGATCTTTGTGTGCGTGCGTGTTGTTTGCGTGCTTTGCGTTCGCACAGGGACGTACTGCAACTCACCAAGCTCATGCTTCGTGGCGTCAGACGGCTGGAATCTGCGCCTGTACCAGGCCGTGATCGACGCCCGCAAGCTGCTCGACGAGCTCTCCAAGCCGCAGCTGTCGGTGAGCGTGCCCACGTCTCGTTCTGCCGTTGTTTTTATTTGGTTTTGGTCCATTCTCCGGTTTTACTTCAATCGTGCTAATTGGCGTCGGATCATTCGGAGCTCCCCGCACGGCAGTGCCGCAGCCCCGCGTTGACATACTGCTCACAGAACTAGATGTCGTAGAACTACTTCTGATATTCCTTCAAGTGACACCTTATCGATAGGGTTACAGCCACCTTCTCATGTGACCCGCGATACAGAAGTTTGCGGGTTGGACTGATATTTTTTATTCTCAAGAGCTTTTAATTCATCAACCATATTAATTTTTATATGCGCGTCATTGTCGGCGATGGGACTGGCACCATCGACTCACTACACTTGAGAACCTGGTTTAAAAACGGGAGGCTGACACCCAGATTTGAAGCCAGAATCTCAGCCGTGCTGGTTCATTGCTCTGGTTCCTGAGCCACCCAGACACCTCTGCATTAATTATTCATGAAGATAGATGCAGCCCAATTAACAAATTGACCCTTAATGTGTAAACACGCACCTGGGCTCTGCGTCCCAAGGCTGCTCTCTGGACACCCTGGTTTCCTTCAACGCGAAGCCAAACGCTCATTGATCACAACCAGTTATAGACGGCCTGGTGATCAACACGCAGACCCGACCCGGAAAACCACACTTACATTATATTGTTTGTTATTATTATACCTTTGAGTGCCACTCACTGGCTCGCTGTGCTGCTGCCGTGCTTGCGCTGCATGTTTGCCGCAACTGCCACCGTCGCGTGCAGCGTCTGGTGGGCGACGTGTTCAGCATTGTGAGCCAGCAGTCGACAGCTCGGCCCGGGTGCATCATCGAGCTGGACGTCATCACTGAACAGGTGCCGCCCCCCCCCTCGCCTGCCCCCCTTTCCCTCCTCGCCACCCATCACTTCATGTTGCGTATGGCGGAGCGAATAGCAACACTTGAAGGGCTTTATCCATCTACGACCCATATCGTAAGCTGCCTGTCAATACAGGCAGCGGAAGCAACATCACCGGCATCATTTGTGTAAAGCTAAAGTTGTGTTATTGTGATTGTGACCGAGCCGAAGTGCTTGGATTAACCGTCGCTTCCCTGTGTCATGCGCCGTGTGCAGTGCCCATCCAGCACGCAGTTCCTGCACGTCTTCTCGGAGGAGCTCATCCTCGGTCGGCGCTCCAAGGACACGGAGGAGGGAGACGGATCCAACCTGGCGAGCGGTGCCGGTGAGCCGCCAAATAACGCCGCCTCGCCGCCAAACAAAAACAACAATTGGGCGAACGCCCCCATCGTCGCGACGGCGCCTCCTACTCCTTCCCCTCCTCCTCACCCGCGTCATAATCAACGCGTGCGTTCATGCCATGCCGTATGCAGGTCCCGGCCGAGCGCCGCAGTTTTCTGAGAAGTTCTTCCTGGTGTCCATCGAGAGAGCCGAGGGAGGGCAGTCGCTGCTCAAGATGTGGAGCCTCCACCTGACCTCCGTGCAGGCACTCGCTGGTACGCCCCTCCACAGGTCGCACAATCGATCATGCAAGTCTGTGCAGATACTCGCCGCACAAATGGAAAATTAAAAACTCTCCTCCACTCAATAAATTTTTATTTTGTTGTTTCCCTTCAACGTGACTTTACCGAGAAAACTAAGAATATGAATTACTGCAGTCACGAAAGCTTTAAATCAAAATCTCCTCCACTCGTCGGGAAGAACTGGGTATACCCACACTTCTCCCCACCAGTCTGCCCACCACACCACACTCACTCATGCCTCCTCCCCGCCCTTCTTCCACCGCACTGTCGCACTCAGCCGAGACGCAGGCATGGCAGAACTCGCCCGGCACGCCACAGTCATCGGGCACCGGCACTGGCAGCGGAGCTTCTTCCTCCTCGTCAACCTCGTCGTCCGCTGAATCCCGGCCGCCCTTTGGCGGTGGCGGCGGCAGTGGCGGCAGCACCACGCTGCCCCGCACGGCCTCCAGCGCCAACTTGCAGACAGCGAGCCGGCTCACCCTCGCCTCGCGCCTCCTACACTCGCAGCCGCTCCCGCTGCAGCACGGCGTTGAGATCATTCACGCCACGCCCGCCGCAGGTAACGCGCCGTGTTCGTAGGCGTGGTGTTTGTGGCGCCGGGTTCCGGTGTGGGGGCGGCGGTCACGCCCGTACTCGCTCCCCACAGGATTATATTTTGGGCCCTATTCCACATTTTTATTAAATGGCTGAAACCCTTCACCCCCACCACCACCCCCCCCCTTGTTGGTGATGTCCATGAGAGCCGGTGATGATTTGGGGAGGCCTTCATCCAGCAGCGGATTGATTATGGCTGATGATAATGATAATGGTGACGAGGACGTTGGTAAAAGTCTGACGGAAAGGAAAAAGTGCCAACTGGCACGAATCGAGCGTAGTCTTGTTGCGCCTGTAGTTCTCAGCGGCTGCGTTCGTCTCGTAAACAGCGATTTGTTGTTGGGCCACCTCTGCAGGCCACCTGAGCTCCTCGTCCATCTACCCCGTGTGTCTCGCTCCCTACCTCATCGCGACCTCCTGCTCCGACGGCACCGTCCGCTTCTGGCGCTGCTCCGTCGCCGATGCCAAAGCCTCGCAGCAGCAGCAGCAGCAGCCGGGCAGCAATGGTCCGCAGGTTCGGTGCCACCTTGCGCCCGCGTTTAAAATATGGCGCGTCCCAATTGCGCCGGATTCACCGTGAGAAATGTACGAGCACATTTTTTTTGGATAAAATGAATGAGTGAGTGTACGATTGAGATGAGTGAATGCGTGGGTTTAGGAGTGAATGAGCGGGTGTACGATTAAGGCGAGTGAATGAGTGGTAGAGCAGGCAAATAATGTAACTTAAGTGAGAACTCGCGCAAAGCCAGGATAGAGTCTCACAAGAATGTCCTAGGGCAGGGGTCGGGAACCTTTTTGACTAAGAGAGCCATGAAAGCAAAAAATTTGGAAATTTATTTCAGTGAGAGCCATATAATATATTTTAAAAGTGAATTCAACTAAAGGTCAGTATAATAAGCCTCTGAATTTATTCTTTTAAATAATGTTGTTATAACACTCACCATTAATGCGACTTCTGGTGCTGCATGGATTTGCTGATGTCTTTGTAGTCGGGTTGGTACTTGGTGAGGTTAAGCTTCATGCAAGCGTTGAGGCTTTCATCCATTAAACGTGATCGTAGGTTGGACTTGATGTTTTTAAGATGTGATAATGACTGCTCACATGCATACGTAGATCCAAACATGGTCAATACAGCAATACTCACACGCTGCAGTGTGTGGTATGTGACAGGAAGCGCGTTCCAAGTTTTGAGAATCAGCTGGTCTTCGGGTTGGAGTTTTTTCATTTCTGTCCACATGTGCTTGCTCGCCAACTCCGCTTTCTGTCGTGTGATTCTTTCCAAATCTTCATTCAGTGACTTGAACTTATTCACCCTCATGTCTGAGACCTTCAGGTCAGCCACTTCTGCTTCAAAATCTCTGACGGAGACACCAGGGATGTAATTCAGGTCGGCTGTGTTCAGTGAACACTCGTTTGGATGGGTGATGAACTTAAAAAGACGAGTGTGCTCACGAAATTCTCCAAAGCGTGCTTTGAAGGACTGTAGGAGACTGGATGTGCAGCCAGCTAGCTGGTGGAGATCAAGGTTTTGAATGGGCTCACTTGCTGTGCATGCATCTTTAAATTGGCTCAGTTTTTCAAAATGTAGTAAACGACCTGTTTCAAGATCCGTGATGAAAAGCTCCAGCTTGTTTTCAAAAGCAAATACAGCTTGTTGAAGGGATAACACTGTATTTCCAATGCCTTGCATTTTCACGTTGAGCTGGTTCAGATGTTCAGTCAGATCTACGAGATAGTAAAACTTGAGGAGCCACTCGGTGTCGGCTAGCTCAGGATGCCCGACGCCTTTCATTTCAAGGAAAGTCCGGATTTCGTTCAGGCAAGCCGCAAAACGGCTAAGCACCTTCCCTCTTGACAACCAACGCACATTGCTGTGCAAAAGCAGACCAGGATAGTTATTTACAACTTCATCCAGCAGTGTTTTAAACTGGCGATCATTTAAGGCTCGGGCAACAATAAAGTTGATCACACGAATGACCAGCGACATCACTTCGCCAAACTGCCTGTCACACATCTGAGCACAAAGTGCCTCCTGGTGTATAATGCAATGGAAACTTAGGATGGGTCTATTTTCATGTTCACGGAGAAGCGCCACAAATCCTTTGTTTTTCCCCACCATACACGGAGCACCATCAGTACACACTGAGAGAAGTTTATCCATAGGTAGACTTTTTTCTTGAGCAAACTCCATGAAAGACTTGAATAAATCCTCACCTCTTGTGGACCCTTTTAATGGCAGAACAGCAAGACTTTCTTCGCGCAGTGTGTCACCAACAGCATATCTTGCAATCACGCTGAACTGCGACAAATGGCTCACGTCTGTTGACTCATCCAAAGCCAGAGAAAAGAACGGCGCTGCATTTATGTCCTTCACTTGCGTTTCCTCCACTTTGTTTGCCATCACGATGGTACGATCATGAACAGTTCTTGCCGACAGAGGCATATCTTGTATCCGTTTGATTATCTTGTCTTTGTTCGGAAGATCATCAAAAAGTTCATTGGCTACATCCAGCATGAACGTTTTAGCATACTCGCCATCTGTGAATGGTTTTCCGTTCCTCACTATTGCTAAAGAACCAGCAAAGCTAGCCGAATTATAGTCACCTTGCCGGGTCCATACGCGGAGTTGCTGCTGGCTAGCTTGCACCCTGCTCAGAAGCTCTTGGCACGCTTTCTTTCTGCTGTCTCCCGCAGGGTATTTTGATGCAAAGGTAGCGTGGCGCGTGTCGAAGTGCCGCTTTACATTCGACCGTTTCAACGATGTAATTTTGTCATTGCAAATTAGACACACCGCAGAACCCGCTCTCTCCACAAAGGCGAATTCTTCGGTCCATTCGTCCTGAAATGTACGATACTCGTCGTCTTTTTTTCTTTTCGCCATCTTCTTCGTCGAAGGGTTAGCTTTGAGCTAATGACCGAGCAGACGCAGTCTCAGACTGATTCAAAAGGGGGCGTTTACCTGTTTTACCCAGCAACGGCAAACGTAGGCCAGTATCATCCAATTAAAATAATGGACAATTGCTCCTGCAGCCCTGAACAGGACATGCGCAGTGAAAAATCGATGGATGGATTAAAACAAGTGAGAATATTTTGTTTTATCTGCGAGCCATATGCAATCATCAAAAGAGCCACATCTGGCTCGCGAGCCATAGGTTCCCGACCCCTGTCCTAGGGCATTGGCCGGCCAGTAGGGGGCGATGATTATGTACAATCCCGATTAAGTGATTTGAGTGGATGTGCGAGTGAGCGTATGTACGTACGTACGTACGTTGAACGTCTTTAGCAACGTAAGTAGCCAACCGGCGCGAATCGGAGATGAGGATGGTGAAATGAGCTGGTGTGCGTGTGCGCCGCCCTGCAGGACGCCAGCTACTCGTGGGAGGAGTGGCCCCTGCAGTGCGACGAGGCGGCTCCCAGCGCCATCAGTGTGCCGGGCCGGCCCGTCGCCGTCAGCTGCTCCTACCCGGGCTGCGTGGCCGTTGCCTACCGGTGAGCGTCGCTCCGTGACGCGCCGTGACGCGCCGTGCGCTCCCGCATCGCGCTCACAACGCGCTCGCAACGTCGGCGTCCACAAATTGAAATACGCTCATAAATCCAGCGTCACACTTGCAAATCACTCCGATTAGCACTACGTACGGCGCGAAAGAAGTTCAACATATACGCATAGGTACATTCGCAACACACTCACCCACTCATCATCACACTCACAACTCACGAACCCACCCTCACCATCCCTCGCCCTCCCTCCATTCCCCCTCCCTCGCCGCGCCAGCCGTGAGGAGCACAACGCGAGCAGCGCGCGCGACTCGAGCCTCTACGTGTCGGTGTTCGAGTGCGAGTCGAGCGGCGGGTCGTCGTGGCTGCTCGAGGAGACGCTGCCGCTGGGCGGCGTTGGGCGCCGCCTGCACCCGCACCACGCCGTGGACAGCAACCTCATGGTGTACAGCCACCCGCCGGGCGGCGACGGCGCCGCCTCCTCCGTCCACCACCGGCACCCGCACGGCCCCACCGAGCGCGCCCTCCTGCGTCACCACCACGACCACGCCAAGCACCTGCTGCACATCGACTGGGTGTCCAAGGAGGACGGCTCCCACATGCTCACGGTGGCCGTCGGGGCCCGCGTCGTCATCTACGGCCGCCTCTCCTGGACGGCGGGGGAGCCGGCGTCGAGGGGCGGGGCGCCGGCGGCGTCGTCGCACGGCGCCCTGCCCGCGTCGTACCGCCCGGCCAAGACGCGCTGGGTGCCGCTGCGCTGCGTGGGGCTCGTGTCGGCGTTCGACGGCTCGCCGGCGCTGCCCGTCGAGCTGTCGTGGGTGCGCGACGGCGTGCTGGTGGCCGGCATGGACTGCGAGATGCACGTATACTCGCAGTGGCAGGACCCGACCGCCGCCGCCTCCGTCGCGGACGAGCAGGCGCTGCTGCTGCTGACGCGCGAGTTCGACAAGATCTCGTCGTCGCGCGCTCCCCGGCACAGCGCGAGCGCCGGCAACGTCCGGCAGGCGGCGCAATTTGGCGGGGCCAAGAAGCAACCGCTGCCGCAGGGGCCGTCGCGGAAGAGCCTGTCCAAGTGTCCGACGGCGCTGCGTCCGCTGCTGCACGAGCAGAACCCGGCGCTGGTGCTGCCCGAGGCGGTGCGGGGGTGCGGGCTGTTTGAGGCGGCCGAGGTGCTGTCTCCCACGCTGGCGCAGTACCACCCCCTGCAGCTGTCCGGGCTGCTTGACCTGGGCAGAGTGCGTCAGGTGAGTGTGCGTGGTTGGTTTGTGCTGCGCTTCAAACCTGGCCACCCGAGTTCAATTCCCACTCACGATCAACACCAGTGACGATTATCGGAATGGGACCTGGGCCTCCCCTAGGTCGACTCGGCCTCACATGAGTACCTGGTGCGGTGTGTAAGCATCGCCGCTGGGGAGACAAATGCAACCAGGGGTGGCGCTGGCCACTCGCCCCCTCGTGTGCCGTGCCAGCCTTCATTGGCACTGCACGCGAACTGCACTTGCCCCAACAGCCTTTTAACGCCATTTGGGGCATCGTTGTCGTTGAGGTGTGTGTGTGTCTTTGTGTGTGTGTGCGGTGACTAAAATTTCAAACCAGTCCCAGGCCTCCCCTAGGACAAACCTGGTACCTGGTGCGATGTGTAAACATCGCCACTCGTGAAGCAAAGCAGCCAGGTGTGGCGATGACCACCCACCCACTCGTATACCGTGGCGGCCTTCGTAGGTGCTCACTAAAAGCACTTTCCCTGAAAAAGTTTGTGAAGGCTATACGGGGAATCTGTCCTTTTTTGTGTGCTGCTGTTGCTGCTGCAGGTGAGGGCGGTGCTTGCTCACCTGGTGCGCTGCGTTGCCGGGGACCTGGCCTACGTGGCGGAGGCGGGCGCGGAGCTGAGCACTCGGGAACGCAAGCACTCGCGCGCCGGCAGGTGTGTATGTACGTGTGGGTGTCGTGTGCGTGTGTGCTTAAGTGTTTGCGCAGGTGGAGCGGTGGTGCAGTGGTTACCACACTGCGCTACGAACCACCCGGTGACCCGAGTTCGATTAATAACCGTGGCAAATATTTGAACCAGTCCTGGGCCTCCTTTAGGTTGATTCACCCTAAAAAGAGTACCTGGTCTGGTGTGTAAACATCAGCACTGGGGAGACAAAGGCGACTACACAGGGGATCATTGTCTTTGTGTGCACGTACGTAAACATGTGAACGTTGTGATGTGCCGTGCGGCACCTTATGAGCTGAAATTATTCTTACGATAATTATAAGTATCGACTCGTACATGCATTCAATTACGTGCGTAAAAATCGATTCTTCGCAAGGTGAGTTTGCCAGTAGATGGCAACGCACCGGATGGGTTCGTCAATCCATCCGTTCAGAATGTTGAGCGTTCACCCTCGACCCCCGCTTCGCCAAATCTCGCATGTCCGTCTCTCCGCCTTGCTCGTGGTGCCCAGCACGAGTAGCGGCATGCTCGCCGGGCGGGAGGAGGCGGGAGACTACCCGCAGATCGACGCCGTGCCGCCACTGCCCCTCTTCAGCCTCCTGGCGGCCGACGGCGCCGGCTCTATGGGACCAACGCAGCACAACCCCGGGCAGGTGGGTGGTAACCCTGCGTGACGTTCCCCGCCGTGCTCCGCTCTCACTCTCTCCCCGAGCTGGAGCAGTCTCCCCTGTGCGTGCTCTCCCACCTACCTCGTACCACATTGCCTGCTTTTCCTCGCCTCTCCTATTTATTTTCGTCGTCGTCAGCAGCCATTGGTCCATCCACTGTTCGGCTTCCCCAAGCCTTCGCCGTCTCTCGCGAGGTTGACGCTTCACCTTGCAACCTTCACCCGAGCTGATTTCGTCCTTCCATCTCTGCAGCGGATGTACCGTTGGGCGTCAACCCCTGCGGCTGCCGCACCGTTGTTTTTGTCGTCATTTCTCATTCCAGTTGTTTTTGCTCTTGATTTCTTTCTCTTCGCTCGGTCGCTGCGCTTGGTCTTATTTATTTTGCGTTTTGTTGTTTTGTTGGCCGCGAGAGTTTTAACGATCATCCTCGTTCCTGACCACCGACCCCCACCCCTAGGTGCCGGAGAAGGACGGGAGGCGCGTGGGCGGCTCAGCCGACACCGACCAGTACGGCGACCTCTTCGAGGTTCCGTCGCTCGCCACCGTGGACGACCTGGACGCGACGGTGGACGGGGAGACGGAGGGCGACGAGCTGGCGGGCGCCAACCGCGTAGTGGACCTGTCGCGCTTCGGCGCCACCTACTTTGGGCCCGAGCAGGCGCAGGTGCTGGCGGGACACCTGGTGCAGGCCAGCCTGCCGGGCCTGTCGCGCCTCGAGCAGATGCACCTGATGGCGCTCGCCGACACAGTGGCTACCACCGCCAGCCAGGGCAGCATGGGTGAGCGGCGTCGGCGCTTGCTGTGTGTGTCTGTGGGGAGCGGTTGTGTAGTGGTTGGCGTGCAAACCAGTACACACCCGAGTTCGATTCCCACTCACCGTGCTAATTGACGACCACGGCCAGCATCACTTTACGTGCCCTGAATTGCATCGCTCGCTGAAATGCCGATCGTGCGGCGTCTTCTCTGTGGGCCGCGCAGAGAGCGTGGACGCGTGCGGCCTGCGCTTCCTGCTTGCCGTGAGGCTGCACTCCTTCCTGCTCTCCTCCCTGCCGCCCCTGCACCGAGCTCAGCTTCAGCACCAGGGTGAGAACACCGACCCCACCATACCAAACCCCAACGACACCAACCCGAATTCCACAAACACAATCCCCACCAACACAATCCCCAGCAATGTAGACTTTATCAACACAAATCCCACCAACACAATAGACCTTGACATTGACATTTAGCTCCTGAACCACACTGTCGTCGCACGCATGAATGAAATAGAATTGGTACCAACCAGAACTCCAGCAACACGATTCCCCCACCCGATGCAAACCCCCCCCCCTCCTCCCACCGCCTCCCACCTCCTGCTAATGCACCCGCAATGCTCTACAAGGACGAGCTGTTAACCGACAGCGCCGTCGCCCTCTGCCGTCGCCATCCTCCCGCAGGCCTGTCGACGTGCCACTTTGCGTGGGCGTTCCACTCCACGTCGCAGGAGGACCTGCTGGGCATGCTGCCCGCGATGCAGAGGGCAGACGGCCCCACGTGGGCAGAGCTGCGCGCCATGGGCGTGGGCTGGTGGCTCAGGGGACGTGCCGCCCTGCGCCTCTGCATGGAGAAGGTTTGGCACCCGCGTGTGTGTGAGGGTGTGTGTCAGGGGAGCGGTGGCGCAGTGTTTAGCGCGATGCGCTACTAACCCGGCAAACAGAGTTCGATTCCCGCTCACGGTCAATACCAGTGATTACCCGATCCTCCTCTAGGTCGACACAGCCTCAAATGAGTACCTGGTGCAGTGTACAAACATTGCCACTAGGGAGACAAAGGCAGCCAGATGTGGTGCTGGCCACCCACCCCCTCGTGTGCCGTTACAGCCTTCATAGGTGCTCGCTAACAGCGCTTGCCCCAAAAGTCTGTCAAGGCTATACAGGGGGGATCTTTGTGTTTGCACGTGTGCACGAGCACATGTGTGTGTGGGTTGACCCATATACATGGATGGCCTAAATTGTCCATCCACTGCTGGAAGAGGCCATGTGAGTCGTGGGCATTATTTTACCGTAGTCAGTGCGGGTTGGTGAAGGAGAGGAGCGTAAACTTGGGAGTGTAGACTTTTGTTGCTACAATTGAGTTGTCTGCAGTTACCCTCTACTGCCCATAACGCGAAGGAAGGTTTCAAGTACAGTGGTTTGCCAAAAATGCTCAAAATGTATAATTTTTTCTCAAGTTGAATATCCCACCGCTACAGATTTGACTCTGATGATGATTATACATGGAGATGGGCAATAATGTCTCTCTAAACTTAACGTGTCCTGGGACGGTGGGGGGAGCACACGTCATGACACATGCTGGTTGTGCTTGGCGTGGGACTCCCCCGGGTTGACTGAGCGTTAATTCCTGCCTCACTTGCTACGCTGCACTCTGTCGCCACTGGGATGATCAGGGCAAGCAGGCCGTGCGTTTTGTTCCCTCTCCCACAACCTCCTACAAACCCCAAAGTTATTTTCTGGGTTGGTGGGCCTCTCCTGTGTTGGCTCAGTGGCGAACGATAGCGCGACGATCGATAACGTGGTTTATCCTCCCTTGGGCAGCTGGCGAAGGTGGCGTTTCAACGCAACAACGATCCCCTGGATGCCGCCCTCTACTACCTGGCGATGGGCAAAAAGGGGGTCCTGTGGGGTCTGTTCAGGTGAGGGACCCCACCCGCGCATTCGCACGTCTCCCCCTCTGACCGTCCGCCCGTCCTCCGGTGACCACCAGCACTGACCGACGGTCCGCCGTTGTCTCTTGGTGCTTGCGTGGGGCCGCGTGTGCTCCGGCTCGGCGTGTCGCAGGTCGAAGGGCGACTCGAAAATGACCCAGTTCTTCAGCAACAACTTCGGGGAGGAGCGGTGGCGCCGCGCCGCGCTCAAGAACGCCTTCGCGCTGCTCGGCAAGCGGCGCTTCGAGCAGGCGGCCGCCTTCTTCCTCCTGGCCGGAGCGCTGAGGGACGCCATCGAGGCACGTGGTGCACCGCACACGGCCGCCTCTTCGGCTCCGCCGCAGGGCAGTGGGAACGCGTGGCCAGCGAATGGCGGGGAGGCGCCGAGGTGTCAAGACCTCCCGCCTCTAGGGAGATCTTGACACCTCGATAGTTAATGTTCGCTTCACCCACCGACTGTGTTTAACAGATGAAAGTTTAAAGATCACACTGTGTCATCCTTTTTGGCGAGCAGCAAGCTGTTGTGTGATGGTGTCTTAACTCAAATCCAAAGTAAAATTTTACCGCAAAACATGGTTACAAATCCACGATATCTTGAAAAATGTAGTTATAGATATAATCCGCTTGTGCCGCGGCATCTATATCTATATATGGGCGCCACGGTGGCGAGATGTTAGCTACCTCGCCTGGTATACAGGAGGCCATGGGTTTAATCCCGACCCTGACGCGTGTATATTTGGAGTTTGCATGATCTCCCTATGATCGCGTATATTTTTCTCCGGTTTTTTGCTCCGCATTTCAAATCACCACTCGTTTAGAGTATATGGCTGCTATACATGTCCGCATCATAAGCTACTTCACTGATCTATCATTTGTGTCCAGGTCGCTTTAAAAAAAGAGTTATAGTGCTGAGTGAGCCTCAAATGGTACGATAAAAATAGTTTGGTTTGCCAACGTATGGTGAATAATAAATGCTGGGTGGCTTCAGAGCAGAGGCTCCCAACATTTCAGGGCCTGCAGACCACTTCTCAACCCTCGGCCAGGTGTTGTGGAACGCCCTTCCTGTGGGCGTCGAGCAGGAGCCGTACCCTGGCTTGCCAGCAGATGGCGGTACAGCAAGTGGACGAATATCATCTGTCCCTTTTGCGTGGGATAGAGTGTTTCCCCCTCACATGCGTGGGTTTTCTCCGCCTGCTCGAATGTCCTCCCACGTATGAATACTGATTAATTGGCAGGAAACATCTTAACATGTAGAGGAGCTCAAAGCTTGGGCAATTGTTGGTTGCGGAAGCTCACAGCCTGGCTGCTGCCTTCCCGCCTGCCTGTGATTTTTTGCACCTCCGAGTCATTCTCTCCCTTGTTGAGAGTGAGCGAACACCGTGCACAAGTCGAAATGATTCATTATTATTAGTACACTTTCATGGACCACCGTGCAGTTTAAATATCTGGTGTATTGTCAAATAAATTACACGTGCAATGAGTTCCGCAGGCCACTTCCCACGGCCTTACAGAGCACAGGCCCGGGAATCACTGCCATAGCAAATCGGAACCCTCAGCTCGGCGTGGACTGGCACAGCGGTGAACACACTCGCCATTTCTTCACCTGCCTAAGTCGGCCCCCGTAACCCTCTCCCTAAATCCCACGCAGGTGTGCCTGGAGAAGCTGAACGACATCCAGCTGGCGTTGGTAGTCGCACGACTGCAGGAGTCCAACACGGACGCACCAGCCACCTACCGGTCCATCCTGGGGTGCCGCGTTTTGGGCCGAAACGAGCTGTCGGGGGCCGATGCCGCCGCTACGCCGGAGCTCGCTGAGCTGACGAGGGCCTGCGAGCTGCGCAAGGACCGCGATCCCTTTCTACGCAGCATTGCATGCTGGGTAAAAAGTGACTACCCCGGAGCCCTGGACGCACTGCTGGAGCAGCCGGATTCTGCTTGCGACGCCGGTAAATGAGCCGACTTAGATAGCGGTGCAAAGTTTCGTCAGCTCTCCGCTCTTAATGAATCTCAAGACTTGTCTTGGAGAGTACCCCACTTGACGAGAGTTTTGCCGGTTTCCTGTTTGGAGGATGTTTGTTGTGTGGGAGGAGCAGCGATGTTATCTCTAGAAAATCCACGCACTGAAAATAATATTTCGGGAGACCAATTAAATATTTTGTTTATATTTTCATTTAAAAATAATTTCCCCCAAAGTCACCATTATTTCCTGTACATGGTATGTGCGCTTACGCGATTTAGATGATTGGCATTGGTTCAATGACTGAACCAATGACTGAACCAATGTCAAATTAAACTCCATGGTTCAATTTTTCTGCACAGACGAAGACGGCGGCAGTGGCGGCAGTGACGGCAGTGGCGGCAGTGGCGGTAGCGGCGGCGGCAGCGCCTCGCCGGGCCTGTGCAGCCCGGGCGTCTTCAACTTCTACAACTTCCTGCGCGGCCACCCGCTCATCGTGCGCCACCACATGCTCTCCCACGGCGGCGCCGGCCAGCGGCCCGCCGATACCATCAGCCTTCGCGAGCGCCGGCTGTTCTTCGCGACGGCGAGCACCCACCTCAAGTCGGGCTGCCCGCTGCTGGCGCTTGACGTGCTCCGGCGGATGCCACATGCCGAGAAGGAGGTGGTGACCGTCACCAGCGCCAGGGGCGGCGGGAGATTGCCGTTGGAAAATGGACATGTGGTGAGCGCGCCCCAACGCTGCCCCTTGCACTCGGGGGTTAGGGTTGGAGCTTCATGGGTAGGGTGGCAAGGCAGGTCAATAAATGATGCATAGCTAGACAGGTCGCTATGTATGTATGTTTTGAGATTAAAGGCTAGATAGTTCAAGAGTTGGACTGATAGATGGAGGAGGGTCCATAGGTTGGTAGAAATGGGGTAGGACTGTTCGCCTCTACTACCGCTCTGCTGACCAGCATGGTGAAGTTTGGTCAGACAAGCCGCACGACTGACACTGCGTGGGATGGCATTTGTTCATTTTGATGAAACAGTATTATTATACTATAGACCTATATTTAGTATGAGAGTTGTGTAATTCGAGATATACTCTTTGGTTCTATTCGGTAAAGTTACGTAGGTAAAAAATAAAACAACAAAAATCACGATGTTTCGAGATATCGCTCCAGTCATTGCTTATCCGCTCCACCATCCCAACTTACTTCCTGCGACTGGTTTCCTACTGTGTTGTCTAACCGGTGAGAGTCAGGTGATTGGTGACTGGTAAGTGGCTAGTGTCACTAGTGGGTAGCCCACTAGTGATGACTCACCTCATTTCCACGTCGTTCTTGGTGATGGCATTTGCACATCTGCTGTGCAGCAGCTGCGGGATGTGGCAGAGGGCACAAAGCGTTGGCGACGTTTGGTGGCCTTAAGCGGCTTTGGCCACGATCGTATCTTGACCTTGATCGCTCGTAAACAATCAATGAGATGCCTCAATGCCGTAGGCCCCTTAAGTTTGACCCGCAACCCCTTACCCCCCCCCCCAGCACGGTGGCAGCAGCGTGTGGGGCACGGCGGGCGCCCACCCATCGAGTGGGCACCACACGGCGGAGAGCGCCGATTGGGCCAGCTCGGCCATGACGGTGGCGGACGAGCCCCTGGAGCTGAGCTGGGACAGCGAGGAGGACGAGGAGGAGGAGGACGAGGAAGACGACGACGACGAAGATCAGGGGATCACCATGAAGAAGACGAGAGCGTTCAAGAAGGGCACCGCCGACGTCGCGGAGAGCGACGTGGAGAAGAGGTGACGTCAGCGTTTTGTTAAGGACGCTCCCAGTGGGATCGCTCGCTCGTTCGTTCGTTGCCGTTGGGAGAGAGTTCTCCGCTTGGCTGTCAGGTTTCGTGCCCTAACCTCCAACCCAACGGGCTAGGGTTGTTCCGGCACTCTTTCATAAAATTGCTCATCACGGATATGAGCAGATCACTCGTGGTTGGGTGCAAAGATTGGAGTCCAAAACCATTTCATTGAAGGCCCACCCCCAGGTTTTTTAGCTGACCCAGGTTTAAATGCTGCAGTCACCCTCACTCCTGCAGGAGTGTGTTGTGCAACGCTTGAGTTACAGACTTCCTCCATCTTTGATCGTAATTATACTCAGCACTAACCAAACACGTCGTAGGCTTTAGCAGCCAAAATCATGGCTCAGAAGCTATATTTGGCAGAGACTGCATTACATGGCCTCACCCAAAAATCAATACGTGGCATTTACCTCTTATTTTGGGCTACAACACTGACACAATAACCATACATGATTGGCAAACCCGCCACTGAGCGACCGCTCTCTCTCTCCCATCTTCCACAGGCCAGAGTCTCTGCCGCCTGCACCGCTGGGCACAGACGGATACGTGGACGTGATGGCGGAGCAGATGAAGTTCCGCGCGTGCCTCAAGCTGCTCGTGGACGAGCTGCGCACGCTGGCGACAGGATATGAGGTGCGGCCAGCCCCCGGGACCACGTCGGGTGCCGTCCACGGTCTCCTGCCTGACTCGTTCGCTCACCCAAACATGCAACTCGCCCGAGCACGCAACTCGTCCAAACACGCGACTTAGCCGAGCTCAGAACTCACCTGTACACACCGACTTGCCTGTGCCCCCAGGTGGACAGAGGCAAGCTGCACGTGCAGCTGTGCCACTGGCTGGAGCGCGAGGTCGCCACGCTGCAGGAGGTGTGCGGTTATCCCGGCGACCTGCACGGCACCGCCACCGGCTCGCTGGATACGGTTGCCGAGGACACCGAATCAAAGTTGTCCGGCGCCACGGACGCTTGTCCCTTTATTGGTGGTGGTGGGAGCGGCGGGGTGACGCCGGACGACACGGAGGCTTGGCGCGAGCAGCACAGCCTACATGCCAGGCAGCTGCACGCGGCGCGCCGGCGCCGCTGGCTGTGCGCCAACCTGCCGCTGCTGCACATGTTCCTGGGTTACTGCAGCCTGCACGGCGCGCAGGGCGGCGGCCTGGCCTCCGTGCGCGTCGAGCTGCTCTTCCTCATACAGGAGTCGCAGCAGGTGACGCGCGTGGCCAGTGCGCGTGTGTGTGTGTGTGTGTACACGTGTGCGTGGAGAGGTGGCGCCGTGGTTAGCGTTTGCGCTGTGCTACGAACCCGGCCACCTGAGTTCGATTCTCGCTCGCGACCAATAAAAGTGGTGAATATTTAAACCGGTTCTGGGCTGCCTCCTAGGTCGACTAGGGAGGCCTTCATCCAGCAGTGCAGTGACCAGGGCAACCACGTGTTGTCTTTACGTTGCAACCAGGAGGCGGTGCTGAAGCAGCTGCACTCGCGGCTGCCGCTACCGACCATGCTGCCACTCATCTCGGCGTCGCTCGCCACTCTCAAGACTGTCATTTCCAACCCGGTGCTGCACGTCGCCAATCTCGCGCACGACATCCTGCGCACCGTCAGCGACATGCCGACACCCCCCGAGCCACCCAAGGACAACCCGCAGGCAAGTTGGGGTGTGGGTGGTGGGGGTGGTGGGGGGGGTGGGACAGTGGTGGTGGTGGTGATGGCGACGGTGCGTGGCCATAGCCCTATACCACGGTTCCCATGACTGCTGGGAAGCGAGCCAACCCCGGCGAGCGGTACTGCGAGCCCACATTAGTCGACGTGCTGGGCCAAACGAGCATCGACCGGCCCATGTGGCTTGAATGTAGTGGGGCCACCTTGCTCCTGATCATGAGAGAGCTGCGCACTTCTTAGCCTGGCCACCCACGGAACCGGTTGTGACGTCGCGGGGCAAACGCGCGGGGGAGCGATGCCCCGGCGGCCACCGGCGTCTCTCGCTGAAGACATCTTCAGGGCGGAGTGTTTGTTTAAACAAACAATTCGCTCACGGCACTACGATTCCCGCAGCCTGGAGTCTATATTTCTTCGCTGTTGGTCAGTGACGAGGCTACCAGATCCTGTCCCGGACCTCTCCTAGATAGACTCGGCATTAAATGTGTTTGTTTAAACAAACAATTCGCTCACGGCACTACGATTCCCGCAGCCTGGATTCTAGATTTCTTCGCTGTTGGTCAGTGACGAGGCTGCCAGATCCTGTCCCGGACCTCTCCTAGATAGACTCGGCATTAAATTAGGTCTTATTCTTAGCTCTTTCGGTAAAGTCACGTTGAAGGGAAACAATAAAATAATAAAATATATAAAACAATAAAAATTTTCACGACGTTTCGACCATAACACAAACGGTCGTCATCAGGTGTGTCGGTTTGCATAAATTTATGCAAACCGACACACCTGATGACGACACACCTGATGACGACCGTTTGTGTTATGGTCGAAACGTCGTGAGAATTTTTATTGTATTATATATTTTATTATTTAATTGTTTCCCTTCAACGTGACTTTACCGAAAGAGCTAAGAATATTAATTACTGCAGTCACGAAAGCTTTAAATCAAAATTTCAATTAGGTCTGTTGTGATGTGTAAATCTATCCCTTCGTCTCATCCCCTGCCCGACAGGTTCACATGATCTACGTGCTGGCCGCGTCGCTCTCCGCGTGCGTTTACCAGTCCCTCTGCGACAGCCACAGCTTCAGGTAAGCGCTGCCCTTAATTTAAATCTCAGTGCATCGGTCATCGTTGCAACTCGTGTAGCGGAGCAGTGCATCCTCTCACCGGTGAATAACAATCCCCGCGACCAAAACGTAGCTCGGTTAGATCAACGACTTTTTGATTGAGACGACGTCAGGTGTCGTCAGGACGAGATCCTGGAAGTCAGAAAGCCGACTACGTGTTAAATTGATAGATCAGATCGTTGCAAGGCCCGACCTAAAAAAAAAATCGATCATGAATCATAACATCGGTTGCGAAAACGCAGCGCGTCTCGTCGAAAGAGGTCACACGATGGGCGGACGTCGTCTCTGTGTTTGTGTGTGCGCTTGTGTATGTGCATGTGTGCGTGCCGGTGCGTGCGCGCGTGTGTGTGCGCATGTCCGCATGTGTGTGTGTGTGCGTGTGCGTGCGTGTGTGTGCGTGTGCGTGCGCGGAGATTAGCAGCGAGGCCGCAAGCTGCCCCTTCACGGGGCTCTCTTACAAGAGCTGCCTGCTCCGCGATCGCCTGCGCCAGCGCCATGAGAGCACCAGCAACCTGCAATCCACCTCTCTGCCCTCCCAGTGGCCGGGTACCTCGCGGCGCGGGCACACGCACGCACGCACACATGCACACGCACGCCCACACGCACGCACGCGCACACGCACGCACACACGCACGCACACACGCACGCACACACGCACGCACACATGCACACACATGCACACACACGCACACACGGGGGGGGGAGTGTGGAGGGTGACATGGCAGTGCCACATAGCACAGAGTGCATTTATGCAGGGTGGTCCAACAAGTCAGGGCACATCGGGTTAATTAATTTATTTGAACATTTTAATTGTTTATTCTTTAAGTAAATATTCCTGTGGGGTCACCTCAAATCTATCGTTTACAAACTCGACCAAGAACCCTCAATGAACTGTAAAGTCCTAAATTCGTTTCACACCTTTGGGCCACCCTGTATATTGCATCTAAATTGCGAACGCATTGTAAGACTCCGCACAAACCGGGGAGAAAGGTGCGCGTTTGAGAGTTTGAATGGAATGCTGGGTAGACTGCTGGAATTCACGCAGAGATGGAGTTGAGGTGACGTTTATGCTAGACGTGTGAATTAAGGCACTTGACTGCGAGAGAGGGTCATTGGCAGAAGATAAGGTTTGTAGCCCGGAACGAGGCATGGTTCTCGGCAGTGCCTACGGCCACAGGAGAGGAATTCCAGACAATGGGAGCAGCAGAGTAGAAGCAAGCTCGCGGCGGCCTTGCTTCTAGCAAAGTTTGAGAGTTTTGACAGAAGGCCTTGGTGGATGGAGTGGGGAATGCATGAAGGGAAGCAGAGCAAAATGAGAGCATTGAGGAATTTTCGTTGAATTGTGTGCAGGGTGGGCGAGGGCTCATTGCAGAGACAGGCGTTGGAGTGGTCTCCGTGGGTCGGGCGACCGAGTGGGAGACCTCAGGGCGGATGGTGGGAGACTGTGAGGCAGCTATCGGAGGTCGTTGTGTGTCCACTGCGCAGCAGCTGCGGGACCGGGCGGAGGGTAGAACGCGTTTGGCCATTTGTGGTGGCATCAGCGGCTTTGGCCAATATGACAACTTGACCATGACCAAGTGTATGAAGGACCTTGGCACTGGATTAGGAGCCAATGGAGGCATCTCCAGATTGGGGGGATGCTTCGGGGTGCCACGGTGGCGAGGTGATGTTATCTCCCTCGCCTTGTACGCAGGAGATCAAGGGTTCAATCCCGAACCCTGACGACGCCTGTTGTATATTTGGAGTTCGCATGATGTCTCTCTCTCCTTGTGTTGGTTGCATTGATTATTCTCCAATTCCTCCGGTTTTTCCCTCTACATTAAAAAAAAACACACGTGCAGATTATTTGGCTGCTACTATAAATTCCCACGCATGATGATCTCAGCCAGCTTGATCACGTGTGGCCAGGTCGCCTCTGCAAAATAGCTCGTAGCTCAGTGGGTTCCACCTAGTTAATAAAATAAGTGATGTCACTTCTCTAACTGCTCCACCCCCTCTCCTGCCCTCCTCATCCTCCCCCACCACTTCCTGTCGGCAGGCGTGACGCAGCTGCTGTCCCAGCTGCACGCGTGCCGCGACGAGGAGCAGCCGCCGCTGCGCATGCTGCTGTGCGAGGCGCTGCTCGCCGTCTTCCTGGGGATGCTGGGGCGCGCCCTCGCCACCAACGCCGCCGGCCGCCTCTACCGCCTGTCGGCGCGCCCGCTGGATGCACGCTCGTGGGCGTCGCTGTTCGGTGGCGCCGCCCGCGTGCCTCAGTGCGCCACGCCCTCCCCGGCGCAGACGCTGCCGCCGCCGCAGCAGCAGCAACAGGCGCCGTCGTCGTCGTCCTCCAAAGGGAATTCAACGGGAGAGGCGGTGAAGACGCAGCAGGGCAGCACGCGCAACCGTGCGCAGCAGCAGTCGGAGACGTCGTCCTCCGGTGGGTGGCGTTTGAGCGAAGGGAGCCGGCAGCGTCGCGGGGTGGATGGGGGGTGAGGGCAGCGAGCCAACAGATTTTTCTAAAATGTGTCGGCTATTCGAGTAAAATCGGTTCGTTCCTACGCTCGTGGCGCAATTCACCGGACCGTGGGTTTGCGAGCGTAGTTGGTTGTTTGCGATCTTTGCCAAGTAATGTAGGCAAGGTGTACGTATGAGAAAGGGTTGGTGGATCGCACAAATTTGCCAAGCGCCCAAACGTGTATTCCACAACGTGGCTCCCCCAGGAAGGAGGTGGCAGTCAAACAAATGCGGATGTGAGTTCGTCCAATCGGTGTGGCCACCTTTGTCTCGGGTGAGTCCCTAATAGCAACACAACTTCATTCTAAAGTTTCATGCAAATTGGGTCCTCATCTTTACAAGAGTTACTGTGCCCACCTCCCCACCCCCACCGTTACCGATGGCCAGAAGGACAGAGACAACACGTGAACGCGAAAACGATTTTGGAGACTTGATTACATGAGCGGACATTTATCCTCTTTAGACATAGAAGATGGCTTATCAGAAGTCTTAGTAATAATAATTGATTTTACACAAAGGTCATGTGTGAATGTATGTATGCTGAACTTCTTTTGCACCGTACCTAGCCAGCCGGTCGTGATCGATGTGTGACGGGTACTGCTCGTGCAGGTGGCCGGATCCGGGCAGACGAGGCCAGCAAGCACCGGCACCGGCTCAACATGCGCATCCTGGTGACGTCGCCGTCGCCGCCAAGCACGGCCACACCCACGCAGCGCGCGGTCGTAAGCACGGTGTCCGGCAGCAGTGGTGGCGGCGGCGGCGCCGGCGGCAGCGTGGAGCTGGGCGGCTCGTGGGCGCAGTCGCCGCTCACGCCGTGCGCCAACTTCCGTGAGGTGTTTGTGCCACCCGAGCTCAGCATCTGGGACTACTACATGGCCAAGGTGAGGCTGTGGAGGAATTCGTCTGTGTGCGTTTGCACGAGAGCATGTGTCCGTGGCGAGCGGTGGTGTAGCGGTTATCGAGCCGCGCTACGAACCCGGCGACCCGAGTTCCATTCCCGCTCACGCCCAACACCAGTGACGATTATCTGAAACGGTCCTGGGCCTCCCCTCGGTTGTCACAGCCTCGAATGGGTACCTGGTGTAGTGTGTAAACATCGCCACTGGGAAGACAAAGGCAACCAGTTGTGGTGCTGGGCACCAACTCCCTCGTGTGCCGTGCCGGCCTTCAGCACTTATGATGAACAGAAAGTGCTCGGGCATGTGTCAGGCGGCTCACTGCCTGGCTGCTCTATTCCCGCTCGTCTGTGGTTCTTCCTCTAAGCCATCCTCTCTCTGCGAGAGCGGCAGCGACGTTACAAGTTGTAGCTATTATTCCTACTACGATGCTAAAGAGTGTACAATTACAAAGGGGTAGGGTGTTGCCGTGCCTGTGTCACATGACCCGTCTCCCGTCCCTCGCCTCTTGGTGGGCGCCCAGCCATTTGTGGCGTCCGACGACGGCTTGGGCTACGACTCGGACGAGAGCGAGGAGAGCGAGGAGGAGGAAGAGGAGGAGGAGGACGGGGGAGACGAGGAGGCCGACTACGACCCGATCCTCGACAAGGACGACGAGAGGGTGACGCGGCGCCGCTCTCGCGAGCACGAGCACTCGGACCCCAACTCCTACAGGTACCGGCAGCACCGGCAGCATGAGGGCCATTTCCACGAGCGAAGAAACGTGAAACAATAACCCTGGCGCCCTTGCGAGTGCGACGTCAACAACATCACTATCGGTGTGTTGGGGGATACACCATGGAGTACCGGAGTGTGGAGATGTCAACAGCGGTTGGCGTATAGATAGACTTGCCCCCGCTTGCTCCCTCCACCGCCATCTGCGCCATAGGATTGTGGAATCCATCATTGATTCACGGGTTGAGTCAAATGGTCTCAATCGTTTACATTTCTCGTTGGGACTTGGCTTTGGCCATAATTCCTCTGGAGTCAATGAAACAAGTACCGTAATAAGGTTATTTTGGTTATATCGCGTAAATATAGATGTGTCGTTAAACCCGCCCACCACCTGACACAGCCAAATAGTAAGGTTTGCCACGTAAACACAACATGCAATTCGTTACTGGTATAGCACACCGGTGTGTTGGAGAATGAACCCACAACATTTACAATTCGAGTACGACGTTTAACCGGTAATTACAACTAGCATCATCAGGCGACAGAATTGTGGAGAAATCCTCCTATTTCGGTCTTAAATAGAGGGATAAATGTGATGTCATCATTTGTGAGCCAATCAGATACAAAGACCAGAGGGAGGTGGTTAAGTACCACTTCATGGACCGACCCTCGTCGTAAACAGGAGATGAGCAGCAATGCTTCAATGTTCTATTGCAAGCCCTGTTGAACATGGTTCACCATGTGGTGAAACTCGCAAAGCATGAAGGGAATTGCGTGTGTTATGGGTTTACATGACCACTGCAGCCACTAGTGGCCGCTACTTTCGACACCAATTTTTTTATGGAATGGCGACACTGAATCGCGACGAATTTGTGGAATTGCAGAGGTCGGGAATCGTTACCCCCCCTAGCTAGCGCACAGGTTATGAGTCATGCGTCTGGCTTTGTGTGTGGTGCCGGCCACCCACCCTCTCGTGTGCCGTGCCGGCCGTCATAGGTACTACTCGCTAACAGCACTTGCCCCTACAGTCTGTTAAGGCTACACGAGAGATCTTTGTCTTTTGTTTTGCACCACACATGTCTGTATTTTAACATTTTACATCTCAGGTTGAGTACGTTCGTGCGTTAGTTCTGTCCATCTGGCCTTCCCTAACAGGGGTAAGGTCATGTGTGATAACTCAATCTGAACAAAACTGTCGCGTAAAGTTGTGTTGCTATTCGGAACTCACCCTGGGCAAAACCAGACACACAGATAAAACCATGACCCAAAAACTTGGGACACACAAACCGGAGCAAACCCTCGAACAAAGCCGTCAAGTTTCGTACCGCTGGTTCAAAGCTTCCGAAGACAAACGCATATCGTAATCCGTGCGCGTGCCGAATTTTACGCAAATCGTCTCCCTTGATTTTGCCGCCGCCGTGTGCCACAGCTGGTGCCTCATGAGGCTGGTGGTGGTGCGGCTGGCCATCACAAACATGCGCGGCTTCTTCCCCATGGCCGGACTCGAGATGTCAGGTGAGCGGCTCACTGTCTGTCCGTGGTGGGGGTGTGGTGCGGGTGCTTATAGTGTTGGTGGTCATGCGGTAGTGCAGCGGTTGGCGTGCTGCGCTACGAACCCGCCGACCCGAGTTCGATTCCCTTGACCAATAACGGTGAGGATTAGCTGAACCGGCCCTGTCGCCATTTTTAAAGGTGTTTGAGTAACCGATTGCAAAAAGTATAAATTTTCATCTTTGCCAAATTTTTTATTTTTATCACTATTGACCAATCATCCCAGCTCGAGTCGTTATCAACTTCCGGTTGTCAGTAAACCCACCGTCCCCACCATTTCATCGGTGCCGCCCCTCTCCCCCGACCCCTGACCCCCTCCCCTTCCCACGCAACCCCGCAGACCTGCCGTCGTGCTCCCCGCTCTGCCACATGGCGCTGTGCACGCTGAGCCAGTGGGAGCAGGCACTGTGCGCGCGCCTCGAGGCCACGCCGGGCCCTCCCGACGACTACATCCCCACGCTGGGTGCTCACACGGGCGACGGGCCTGCCGGACCGGCCATCCTGCGCTACAAGGCCATGCTGGAGCCAGGCAACACGCCCTTCAGGTGGGCCGTGACGGCTGCGAGTGCCATGAGTTCTCACAGGCGGGAGCATGGGAGAGATTATTCTGCATGTTGTGGTGATGGTAGTGTGTATGTGTGTGTGTAGTTTGGGTGGGGAGCGGCAGTGCAGTGGTTAGCGTGCTGCGCTAGGAACCCGCTGACCCGAGTTGGATTCCCTCGACCAATAACTCTGACGATTATCTGAATCGGTCCTGGGGCTTCCCTAGGTTGACTCGGCCTCAAATGTGTACGTCGTGCATTGTGTGAACGTCAGCACTGGGGAGACAAAGGCGGCCAGGTGTTGTGCTGGCAACTCCACCCACGCATGTGTCGTGCCAGCCTTCATAGGTGCTCGCTAACAGCACTTGCCCCAGCAGTCTGTGAAGGCTATAAGGGACGGGGGTCTTTGTCTTTGTGTGCCCGCAGTTCGCATCGCCGCTCGGCACTGGCAGCCAAACGCTTGTGGCAATTCCTGGTGCGGCACGAGTCAATGCAGGAGACCTTCATCAGGCACATCTTCACTCGCGCGCACCACCGCCACCAGCAGCAGCAGCAGGTTTGTACAACCATTGCACCGCTTCCCCACAACCACCTACACCAACAACGGCACCAGCATCACCACTTGCAGCAGCAGGTGTGTTCACTCCCGCTGTACTGCATCCCCACTAACCTGTACAATAATACTTCCACCACCGACACCACCACTGCTACCAGCAGCAGCTGTGTACAACCACGGCACTATCTCCCCGCTACCCCCCATAGAAACAATTCCACCAGCAACAGCACGGACACCAACAGCACCAACACAAACACTTAATGTCAACACAACCACTGATGCCCATCAACACCAACAAAAACTCCACCACTAACAACACCATCAGCACAGCAGTAGCAGTAGCCGGAGGTCTGAATCAACAGCAGGTCACTACCAGCAGCAGGTCATACCCAACACCACCTGTACCGTGGGTTACAGGCCAAGGGTTGGCGAGTCGTGTTTGGGCAGTTGTTTTTTGAGTTATGACGCCCGGGTTGATATTCTTAACGCCTTATTCTCCATATGTAATAGCCACCGCAGAGAGGGAACCACCAAAGTTGTTGATTGTCTCACCACCACGACATCGTGAGCCATCGTGGTGGGGAGTTAAGGGTGGTGGCAGTTGGGGTGAATTCACTTGACATGCAATGCCCTGACTCGATCTTCCCCGGAACACCGCTCCGCTCGACAGGAGGAGGAGTCCTCTTCATCCGGGAACCTCAACTATGTGACCGAAGACCACGGAAGCAACAGGGTGAGTTGTCCGATGGAAGCACTGCCACGACGGCACAGTGATATCGATGTTGGGCTCGTACGTTTTCCCAAACCCGGCAATGAGAGCCGTGCGGTTTAGTGAGACTGTTATTGAGAGTGCAGTGGTTTGAGCGAGTCGGTATTGCGACTGGGCTGGTTTGTAAATGTACGTGTACAGCTTTGTGCCAATCCACTGCTGGAGGACGATGGCCGCTCCCCCACCCCGTGCGGGTCGCGGGGGTTGTTTGACTGTAATTCACCTCGCTGGCAAACGCAGGTTTGTTAATGCGGGGATTACAGACGTGTGGGCGTAGTGCAGTACAACGATGGGCTTTGCAGCACGGCCCTCTGCCGCCCACACCGTCGCACCGCGCCGGTTGAGCGAGACTGCCGACGATGGCCGCGTAGTTTAGTTCTCCGCCTTTGGGGTTGGCGGAGCTTGTTGTACGTGGAGTTGCGTGGCGAGTCTCACGCCGCCGCCACCGTGGTCGTCTCCGTGATTTCAGACGGAGCTGAGCGCCGGCTCCCCCATCACGCGAGCGCGGATCGTGCACAAGGAGACTGACATCATCACCGCCTTCGCCATCAACCGGGTACCCCGAGCTTGACCCCACCCGTCGTGTCTCTCTGAACACATATGGCCTCCAACATCACGTTCCGTGTTTGTGTGATCGTGTCAGCTGGAAATTATTCAGTATCTTACTATCGTCATCATTGGCCTATGTCAATCCACTGCTGGATGAAGACCCCTCCCCAAGCTGTCGCAATCTCTTGACCGTGTTGTACAAATAAAATTGAAACATAAATAATCGTGCAGTCTCCACTCTCAATTCAAAACAAGAAGCTGTTTAATTATTTCATGACTTTGTCTTGCACTCCGTGAGCATAAATATAACAGCGCATCATTTGCATAAATTCTAGATAATCAATTCTGAAACATATCGTGAGAATCAGAATTAGATGCGAATCAATGCGTCGCTGCTACATGCCCTTGTTTCTACTATGTGGGCCTTAAAACGCAAACAACGCTTTGCTGAAGAGGTCGCGTGAAGTTGAAGCCAACAATCCGGGATTATCTTTATCAAACCAATGGCACCGTAGCCAGCACTCATCTGGCCGATTGCACGTAGGTTAACGCTCCCCCCCCCCCTCCCAAGTGGTGTTTGTTGCGAAGCAACCCAGCGGATTGCCCGCGCTTGAACGTGTGGCTAACGTTGTCTGATTGTGCTTGGGCAGGCGAATCCGTCTTGCCTGGCCGCAGCCTCGGCCCACGAGGTGCTGGAGCTGGACCTGTCGTCCATCTTGTCGTCGAGCTGCCAGGCCTGGGTGGAGGAGGAGTCCGAGTCAGAGGGCAGCAGGTGACCTTTGACCCAGCCGCCCCCCTACCAATCGAGTGGCGTGTGCGACGTTACCGCCTGTCGTGTTGACCCGCGAACGCCCGTCCACCGCCTGTTGGCGTTGGCCGATCGGTGGCAACCTCGACCAAAACGCTCCAAATGAGTTGTAGCTATGACCGTGGTAAAGTTAATGGCACTCGGCTTCACTGGCTCGTCGGTAAGACACCTGCTGGGCTCTGTTCACGTAGCCTGGTTGTGAAGTTTCATCATCAGTCTCGGTAAATCCACTGCTTGATGAGTTCCGCAGGAGATAATGCCAAACTGCTTCCAAGGTCACTTAAAGTGACCTTTTTTATCGACACCCTAGGGACATACACATGCTTTCGCACATCTGCTGCAGAAAAAAGTTAATTGCAATGCAATAACACTTAAATTTGGTAATTAAAAAGAATATCAAAGCAGGAATTTATTTTGCGGACCCGCCCATACTAGCCATCTGTGAACATGTGCTTCATAGCTCATTGGATTCCTCCAGTCTAAAGATTCTGACTGATCCACATTAAACGTAGGCATAATTTGATGCCGTGTTTTAAAGTCATCAACTCGCTGCACTCGAGAACCCTTTTGAATCCAGGGTCTCAGCGACGCCGGCTCGGCGCTCTGACCTCTGAGCCCCACCCGGCGCCACCTCCGCGGGATAAACTCATTGACATCAGCGTTGTTGTCACGTTGACCCCGCAGTAACGAAGACTTCCTGGTGGTCTACACTAAGGACGACGCGTTCCGCAGCTCCAGCATCGGCAGCTTTCACACGAACAGCCCCTACACGCCGAGCAGCACGGGCACCACCAGCTCAATCGGCGGACAAACGGGCAGAGGGCCCACCATGGTACGGTTCTACTCTAGACAAACCAGACATTCTACCACTATGTTACGACGTGGATAATAGAGGCAAGGCAGCCGTCTACGGTACGATCTGAATTCTAGAGGTCAGACGAGGGGACGCTGTACGGTGTGAGCTACATTCTGGTCCTCGACGGCATCACCCACATCGATAAACCTCATTGCGCTACCTAAGCGGTGGGGGACGAGGGTCGTGCTGTCCACTGCGTATGTGCCCCTTGAGTCTGCAGCCGGCGAGTTGTGGTGTGCGGGGCAAGGGTAACGCGCGTTCGGGCCGTCTTGGTGATGTGTGGGTGCCGTGACGCCGCCTCCTCCTCGCTATCGTTGTTGTCGTTGCCGCCCCCCCCCCCCCTCTCCCTTCCGAAAGCTCCTGCGGCGGAACCTGAGCAACGTGCGGAGGATGGCGAGCCACCCGATATTGCCGTACTGTGAGTGGGCGCCACCACGCACGCACCGCACTGCACTGCGCCGCGTGCCCACGGGTTAACCGAGCGGCCAACCGCGCATTGCCGCCCTGGCTGCCCGGTTGTCCCCGGCGCTCGTTGTTGATGGTGCCGGGCAACCCGCTTGTGTCGTTCCAGGCTGTGCCTCGGCATTGCCCTCTCGCCACATTTCCCTGCCTTGAGTGCCCCTCGCCCAACCCCCTTCACCCTCAATGTAGTTTTAGTGTTCTTTAATTTTACAAAGCGTCTTGAGATGCGATTAAAATTAGTTGCCACATGTACACTCGTTTTGTTATTGCGCTACCGACTCGTTGAACGTAATTGATCAGTTTATTTTTGCCCTCCCCCCGCCCGCCGCTGCTTGTCGTAACAATGCTCCCGTGTGCCGCGCCGGCCTCAATGGGCCGCTCGCTGACGACGCTCGCCCCGACGTGCTGTGTGATCCCCACGGCCCGCTGCGTGTCTTTGCAGATGTGACGGGCGGGCAGGACGGCAGCGTGCGCGTGTTCGAGTGGGGTCACGCGGAGCAGCTTCAGGTCATGAGGCCTCCGCCCGCGCCCCGCGTCACCCGCTTGCGTTTCTGCGCCCAGAGCAACCGGGTAAATCTCACTTGGTTTGTTCACGCACACGCGATTCGGTGCCTGGATCGCGGGCTGGAGGAGGGGATTGTAATTGATGGAACCATTACTGGCCGACCCGTTGCCACCGCGTCCATTTCTGTAGCTTTCCTGCCTCCCTCTCTCCCTCCACGGTCCTCCGCTATATCTCGACGTTTCTCCTCCCTCCACCTCCCACTGATCTCCGAACTCGCCCGCCGTGACACTCGCTGCCAGATCGCAGTCCCCTCCGATTCTCGCCTCAAGCCGCCGCTCGGCCTAACGACGCTCCCGTGCTTGTGTGCGCATGTGTGCATGCGTGTGTGTGCGTGCGTGTGTGTGCGCATGTGTGCGTGCGTGTGTGTGTGCGCATGTGTGCGTGCGTGTGTGTGTGTGTGCGTGCGTGAGCAGAAGTTTGGGGTGACGGATGGTGATGGCTTCCTGAGTCTGTGGCAGCTCGACCTCACAAACAAGAACCCCAAGCCCTACCTGGTGCGTGCCCCACAACAAAAACAACAACAACAAATACGGTATTGTACTTGTTGTTGTGTAGCAGTTAGCGCGCTGCGCGACGAACCTGGCAACCCGAGTTCGATTCCCGCTCACGGCCAAAGCAGCGACGATTAAAGAACAGGTCCTGGGCCTCCCCGAGGTTGACTTGGCTTCAGATGAGTATCTGGTGCGGTGTGTAGTAAACATCGCCAATAAGGAGACAAAGGCGGCTGGGCGTGGTGCTGGTCACCCAAACCCCTCATGTGCCATGCCGGCCTTCATAGGTGCACACTAACAGCACTTGCTCTTACAGTTTGTTAATGCTACACGAGAGGTCTTTGCGTGTTCATGAATATCTGCACGTTTAGTGGCGCTTGTTTCAATGCCGCGGCTACTCAAAAGCACTTTGCATCATATATCAACACCGTTCCAATGCCCTGCGGCTTGGTATAGCCTCGGGGGAGGGGGGGGCACCCCCAGTGTCAACCATCTCTGCACAGACGGCACAAGCTGTACGCAGCACCAGCCTGCATGCGGGCATAGCGCCTGCCAATCGGCAGGGCGGCGTTGCCCCCGTGGTTTTCCGAGTGATGTGCGGGTGACCTGTGCGCGTGCGTGTGCGTCGCCGACAGACCCTCAAATGCCACAGCCGTGACACCTTTGACTTCACTTTTCTGGGCTCCTCCAGCGTCGTGGCAACCGCCGGACAGTCGTCCGACGGCCGGTGAGCGACCATCGCTAACCGTTACGACCGGAATCGTTTGTCCTTTCGTTCGGTCATTCGTTCGTGAATTTGTTTATCAGACCTGTGTAGTGACGTTGATTCTGCGCGGTCACCGTGGTAGCAAATTGATATAACTGCGTTGTGCGTTTTTCCTGCGTAGGAACGTTCGCCTCTGGGACACCCTCGTGCCGCACAGGAGCAGCCTGGTGCACGGTACGCCTCGTCACACCCACGATAGCTAGCGGCGGCGCGCGCGTGTGTGTGTGTGCCCGCTCACTCGCACGGTCTCTCCTGCTGCCCTGCGGCGAGAGTCTGCGTGAAGAGCTACATCGAGGTGATGTGAGCCACGTACCCAGAAAACGTGGAACTTTGGGGTAACGTTGAGGCAACATTGACCCAGCGGTTCTACCCACATGCCAACGTTGCATGTGTTTTCTGGATAAAGGCTTCGCCCGGTGATTTCGTAAAGAGATCTCCTGCGAAGCGTTGCTCCGTCTCCCCCCGGTCACATTGATCTCTGATCTTCCACTTGTGAAGTAATCGCACAAGTGGCAGCAGTAAATAGACTCGTCCTCGCCATGGGAACGAGGAATTTCCACCACTTGCTCAGGGCTTATAAGCATGAGATGAGGGCCACCTTGCACTTATTGGAAATGTTGACGTTAACCTGAATAATTATAAAAACAGTAGGTCCCGGCCAGTTATTTGGCCGGGTATCAGAGCGGCGACGTAGTGATGATCGGCGCAGTGTGGGGGGGGGGGGTAGGGGGGTGGGGGGGGGTCACTGGTCGCTGATGTTACTTCCCTCGCCGCCGGCGCAGGCTTCCCGTGCCTAGAGGCGGGCGCTACGGTGCTGGGCTACGCGCCGCGCAGCCAGACGCTCATCGTGGGCGGCCGCAAGGGCCACGTGACGCTGCTGGACCTGCGGCAGCGCGTGGCGCGCCACACGGTGCAGGCCCACGAGTCGGCCGTGAAGGCCATCGCGGTGCACCCCGGCGAGGGCTTCTTCCTCACCGGCTCCGCCGAGGGGAACATCAAGGTGAGGGGCGCGTCGGCCGAAGTCCCGTTGCCAGGGCGAGCATTGACCTTCACGCCGACCCCCAACCCAACCCTGACCTTAACTCTAACCCTTAACTCAAACCCCGACCTTTAAACTAACCCCTAACCCAACCCTGACCTTCACGCTGGCCCTTAGCCCAAACCCTGACTTTCACACTCACCCTTCACCCAACTCTGTCCTTAACGCGCTGACCCCTAACCCAAACCCCTTTACGCCAACGTCTAATCATTACCTTCATGCTGACTCCTAACCCCACATCCAGCAGTCTTTAATGACAAATGGGAGAGCGCTATGTTTTTTTATAGTGCTCATGGATAAACTATCAACTAAACTATTAACTATTAGTATTTTTTGCCAGGTAAGGCCCGCTGAGCTATATTGCTCTTTTTCAGAAATGACCTGGCTTTCGCAAATGATAGCTCAACGAAGTGGGCTTATCACATGGAAATTTATCGCAGCCAAATTCTCTAAACTCTGTAAATCTCCGCCCACGTTGCCAGGTGTGGTCCCTGCCGGCGCCGACGCTGATCAGCACCTACGCCAACGAGCACGCCCGCCAGTCCATCTTCCGGCACCTGGGCGCCGGCGTGATGCAGATCGAGACGGGGCCGGGCCGCCACGTCTTCTCCTGTGGCGCCGACGGCACCATCAAGACGCGCGTGCTGCTGCAGCACTCGGGCGGCTGGTGACCACCGCCACTCTCGCCCACCAGCCCGCCCGCCCGCCTGCCCCGCCCGCCCGCCCACCTGCCCAACTAACCCCGTCCCACCCACGCATAACACGCCCAACGCGGCCACTCGTGCCGGAGTAAAGCACGAAGGGGTGCTGTGCAGGGTCGGGGCCCCCTGCTCTATAGGGGAACGGCTTGGTCGGCACTGGGTTGGTGTTACCGCCGGGTGCCGGCCGATCTGAAGCGTGGTTGGCGGGGAGGGCAGGCACCCCTCTTGTGCCCCGAAGCGTCCTACCGAGCCTCGGCGTGGGTTCGGCGCCGGGGCCCACGGCCGCCGCGCCAACCGCAGTGCCGACGCGTGCGCCCGGCTGCCGCCCCGGTAAAAGCACGGCATGCGCTGTGTGTAAGGCGTCTTCTCTTCTTGGCTGTGCACGCACCGTTCATAGGTTGGATATATTAACTGGAGAACAGCGGGAACAACAAAACAAATCCCCGAACACAGCTACGCGGTTTGTTTTTCCTCTGTTTCGAAGTAGTTTTTGTTGTTGGTTTTTTGTGCAAGCGGGCCTTCCGCCGCCGCGAGTGACGGATGCTTTATCCCTCCTCAAGGGGGATATTGATGGGTCCCGCGCGGGAGGGAGAGCCCGAAAGTGTCGATGAGCAGGGTTCGCACCCCGTCGCTTTACCAGCCTCCTCGTGATGTTTTATCGCTTGTAAAATATAAATATGACGTGTACGCGACGACGAAACGAGGGTTTTGAGGGCGTTTGACGAACAAACGCAAGTCCGGCAATCGTGTGTGAGACAAAGCTTCGGGGGGGAGGGGGGAACATCTCGTACAACCTATAGCTTGAGCTTGAACACACCTACGTGTAAGCACACCCCTCACCTCAAAGGCCTCGTTAGGGTATTATTTTCTTGTTGTTGTGACGATCGCAAGCTGGGATAAACAAATTATATATGAGGAGACATTTACGGAGATGTAAAATAAAATATAAATATGTGTATATTGCTCTGGCTGTTTGTAAATGATTCCACTTTGAAGGCGTAAACTTGAACCAACGGGAGGGGATGGGTAGAGGAGCATCGTCGTCATTGGTTTGCATCGAGTGGCCATGCTCCCTGACACTTTTTTTTGCCCGTTTTTATGGGCAAAGGCGGTGCCGTGCTGCGGTCGCGAGTAATCCGGGCGGAAATGTGATTTGTTTTTTTGTTTTGCAGGAGGGAGGGGGGGTGTGAATTTCGTTGCGTTTCTGTGCAAAGCGTTTGGCGGGTGCAGGGCAGGATCGCCGTGATTCGGGGGGCGTGCACCGCTCGTCGCTGTCCAGAGAGCCGCATGCAACGCGCGTACCGTACGTTGACCTTTTTTTCGCACCGCCGTACGTAGCCGGCCGACCGTGTTAACCGGAGGTGCGGGGGAAGGACGATGTGCAGTGCCTCGTCTTCGCCAATGGTCGTGTAGGCGCTGCGGGTTCGCGAGCGCGAAATGCTCGTACATTGCACGTGATCGGGTCCAGTGCATGTGATCGGGTGCAGTCTTTCTCAGCCTGATGCCTTGTTCAGGGGTAAGGGTGGTGTCACTTTGGATCATGATTATCATTATTATTGTTGTCAACGTTTTTCCTTTTTTGTTGTTAAGCTTCGGAGGTCACCAAGGAGAATGGCTGATCAGACCGGATTGTTGCAACACTCCCATTTTTGCGTGCGCGCAGCTGGCACTGTCCATCGTGTTCCTTTGCTACTGCCTGAGGGTGACGGAGCACGCGCGAGGCTCTGGCACGTCGCACGGCCGCTGTAAACGAACAACGACGGCGTTTAGTCGATGACCGGTCTGCCCTTTACAGCAAAATATCGTTCGGTTAAATATCGTTTCAAAGCGATGCTGTGACCTCAAACGCTCGATCGCTATTGGCCGCTGACTCCGTAACACTTTGTGCCATTGTTGTTGTGTTTGGCTGATGGGACATCGGTTCTCGCCATCGCTTCTGCGTCACCCGGGTGTTCTTGTCTGCGTTGGTGGGAGCTGACTTTTGAATCTGAATGCATGATCGTGGTGGGACAGGCTAGGCCGCAGAGCCCGAGGTCGCATCATGGAACTTGAATGAGCCTGTCCCGACTTTCCTCCTAAGGCATTATATCGGTAATATTTTGGCAGCTGTGCTGGATGACGGCCTCTCCCCCTGCGCCGTGTGGGTATCGGGGGGCCGTGACCGTCGCCACGCTGGTTGATGCGGACCGGTGAAGGGCGTGGGGCCCTTGAGCGGTTCCGGATCTCACTCGGCACCGCTGTCGGCCACGGCTGAGAACGACGGGTGCGGCACGCTAATCCGCTGGCCGCCGCTGCTCCTCCTAAGGCATTATCGAGTACGGGAAATCTTCCCTCGGGGTCTGTTTGTGCCCACCGGCTGCTCGAAGTAGTTTGTAGACGAATCGTATTTTCTTGCGTTGGTGCTTGAATGTGCTGCTTTGACCGGCTCCGTTGGTGTGCAGGAGGAGCCCGGCCGGGCCGCGAGCGGCGACGCCTCCGTGGCGCGCCCGACTCCCGCATGGACAAACGGACGAAGCCGCGAATGCGCGCGTCGCTCGCCCGTTGTCAACTTGGCGTACGCGCAAGCGCGGCGCAGGGACTGGAAGGGGTCTGTGCAATGGCCGTGTTGGAGCCCGATACATTTTTTGCCAAAATACCTGAATCCGCTGAGAACAGTGGATGGGTCTACCGCGCCGCTTTGCCAAGACGATTAGTCGTTTTATTTCTGCCTGGCGCTGCTGATGAGTAATGCAAGTGACCCGTTTGGTTTGAACAAAACACGACATACCCGATTGTGTTGAATTAATGAAACGTGACGCCTGAGGTTCGTTTGCCAATTTTTGCACAACGCCTGTACAGGGCGACGGCCATCGGTTTCCGCGCGCATTCGCAAATCCAGTTATTTATTTTGTTTTTAGCCTCGCAAAATGTTTTTTTTTTAACATGCCCCAAGAAGAAAAAATAATCGCAAGATTCTCGAGTCGTTCGGCCGGAGGCGAAGGGTATCTTTTTTAGCCCGAAGCGTAGGCATTTTCGACCACGACCTTGCACAGAAACAACCCCGATTGTCAAACGCCTCGGCGAGGAAGGCACTCCTCTCGGTTTCTCGTCCGCAAGGCGGCTGGTGTACCGAACACGTGTCACGTTCGCTACCCCGGGTGTGAGGAACGCGCCAACGTTTACACGCGGAGCTGGCGTCTTGTCCGCTGCTCGCCGAGTGTCGTTTTTATTTCCTTGATCGCGATCTGGAAACGCCGCGCGCGCGCATCGCTCCGCACGCGGCCCCAGGGGGCCGTTCCCTCGGCCGGTCTTGTCGGCCGCGCAGTGAATCGCCTGCCATTCCTTCACTTTTGATGTCTTAATTGTCGTTGAGTTTTTTTTGTTCTGTAATGTGTTGTTTTGTTGTTGTTATTATGACGTGCGAGAGCCGCGGAGTGGCAATGCTGAACATGGATGCTGTATTCCGTTGCTTGCGAGCTTCGGGTTCTAGTGGCCAGTTTACTCATTCGGGGTAGGTGATGCATCCTCCCGCCTGCGTGGTGCAATCTCAGCGTTCCGCTCAAATATATAACAAATGCCATAATTTAAACAAGCATTACTTTAATTGCATTTGCCATAAAAGTTCTTTATATTGTAATCGTGTTATAATGGCAGGATGCTACCTATAACCATTGTGAAACCGCGACCTTTCCAGCGTGTTAAACTGATGTATAGAGGACGGCACACTATAGTAGTAGACTCCTGTTCTCACAGGAGCAGGCTCTGTCGACAAAGGCTCTCCTCCCGGACACTGACCTGCATGGCTGACCACGGCCAAGTGACCCGTTCACCTGCGTGTGTGTAACTCGCAGATTTGCGAGATCATAAACCCTGCCGTTTTGCGTGCTGCCACTCCGCATGGCCCGGGAAGTCCACCTCGCCACACCGCCAGGCGCACAGAGAGCAATGCGCGCGGCCCTCTCAGCGAATGTGCGGCCACTTGACACGATTGGATTTCACGCCGGAGTTGAGCTGGCCATGATGATGAGGAGGAGGAGGGGGGAGGGGGGGTTCCCTTGATTTTTTACTTTGGTTAAATTCTATCGCACGTTGCCAAGCAGCCTGCTCACTTGATTGTGTTTCGTTTGGTTTGTTTATTTCTCCTGGGATACTCGCCGTCGTAGGTGGCGGGTGGCTCTGGCTGACGAGGCTTGGCCAAGCACAACAAAACCATTCACCCACCAGATGTTGCATTCAAACCGAGCCACTACCGTCCCGCAACAGCTTCTGGAGCGCGCCGCACTCTGCGAGAGATCCCCAGGCCTCAACCGGCAGGGCGCGTGGTAGACCGCCGACATCCGCGAACCCGCGCGGTTGGAATTTGTTAATAATAAAAAACAAAACGAGAGAGCCCACGAGAGGCGGATGTGATCGGCGAGCCGGGGGACCCTTTGGGCTCCCGAGTCGACCACGTGCTCTGCTTGCCATGGGCCTTGCGATTTCTCTCTCGTTCGTGAAAATTACTCATTTCATTTAATACAGAAAGAATAATATTTTATTTCAAATATTATTTGAGCTCTCGCCCCCCCCAGTTGGCGATTCGGTGACAGTAAATAAATAATAATACATCTCCGAATCTTTTGGGGTCCAGTCGGGCAGAGTAAGTGACATTGAATTTGAATTAATGCATCTCAGGGGATTGGCGATTTTTTTTTAAAGCGACTGGGATCGATGTTCGCGATGCACGTTGCACCAGGGAACCGCGGGGCTGGTTGTGAAGCTCCCCACGTTGAAGCCCTGAATCACGAGTTGGGTGGCTACGATGCACGTGGCGGCCTGGAAATCCGGCACTGTGGGGGCAGCAGCGAGGGGTTTGGTGGATCGCAAGCGGATGTTGCGAGACTTGCTCCCCCGCGTGCATCGAGGAAAGTGCCTTACCCCTGGCTCGCCAGGAGAAGGCGGTCCAGCAGAATGTGGACTAATCTCTACGGGATAGAGCGTTGCCCCCTCGCACGCACGCGTGCGTGCGTTTCCTCTGGGTGCTGAGGTATCCCTCGCACGTAACATCGCTCGTAGATTGGCTGAAAACACCTCAAAATAAAATCCCAACGAAGCAGAACCCGCGTGGAAAACATTCCCTCCCGGGATAAACAAGTAATGGGTATTGTTATTACGAGCCCATTTTTGTAACGTACGGTTAATCGGTGAATTCAAGGTCGGATTTGCCGGACTGTATTTGACATTCCAGTGATGCTTTTGTGAATATTCATCTCAACCGTTCTCACACACCCCCACACACACACCAACACCGTGTGCCGTATTAGTGTTATATGGTGTATAATAATGACAGCCTGTATGGCATCGTATTAGGATATTAGGCTGTGTTAAGTGTAAGGCTTCTAGTCCAGGTGCTCGGTGTGGTTATACGCCACTGCGCCCTCTGTCCAGCTGTCTCAAGTAAAAATTAGCGGACGATACATTGTAAGGACTGCCTTTGCATTTGTGGAGCAAACACGTCCAAAAAGACCTCGCCACAATTTGTCATTAACACTGTTGTATAATGAAGAAGATATATAGAGCAGGCTGACGTTTGAGGCAATGGACCTACTTCAGAGCATAGAGAGAGAAAAAGAGATCGGCTGACTCTGTAGTTGAGAGGTGGCACTTTTCTCGGGTGGGGAAATATGTTGTACTTTTTAAAATGAAATGTTACATCATTTTGTCAACTCCACTGCCAGATGAAGGTCTCCGCGGGGCCGCGCCGGTCATGGGGATTGTTTGACCATACCCCACCACGCTGCTGACTCACTGCAGGGTTGGGTGAAGGCGGGTGGGGTGGGTTCCGGTTCAGATGTCGCTCGCCACTCATGTTCGCCGCAGATGAACATCAACGCTTGGGTCACAAGTTCAGAGGGCTAACGACTCTCCCAGAATTTTTCCTCATTGATACAACAAAACAATGAACGCGCAGTCGGGCTTTCGCGACCAGTATTATCCATAGTCGAGTTTTTTTGGGGTTAGATCGCGTAAATATAAATGTCGTTAAACTGGCCACCACCCGGCACGGCCAGTTCGTAAGGGTTGTCACGTAAACAAAACGCGCCAATTCGTTTCTACTTCAGCACGCCGATTGTGTATTGGAGAGTAAACCCCCAGTCCAACACACCGGCGGTATGCTGAACTAGTAACTGTTTGGCAAGTTTTGTTTACGTGGCTGTCGGGTGGTGGCGGGTTTAACTACGAATTTTATTTACGTGATCCATTCCACAAAACCGATATTATGGATTAAAAAAACCTAATACTGTATTAGGGTTCGATACTTATTGTCTGCACCTAACAAAATAATTCTTGCCCCCGTCAATCGAGAACCGATGATTTGTCATCTTCCTTGAAACGTCTCGATCCAGGGGCCCCCCGTCGTGCGGCGAGCGATCTCCACTTTGGGTTGATGCGAAGTTGGGACAGTGGGAGCAGGCGGAGCGCCGAGCGCGAACATCATCGCGGAATCTCGGCCGAGGGGAAGTTTCCTCTTGACCTTTCGGTTTGTCGAGCAGAGCGCGCCGCCCGCTGCTGTGTCAAGTCGCCGTGGGATGACCGCGTGGTGTCTCTGGCAGAAGGGACCACTCTCAGAGCCGCGGGGTCAACATATAAATAAAGAACTTCAAAGGGGGGCGGCCTGCGTTCAGTGAATCTCTCCCCGCTCGAACGAGCATCGGCGGTCTCTCATTTTTATTGGCGGCCTTGAACCAGTGATGGCAATTCCACATTCTCATGGCAGAGACAGTTCTATCCATGTGAAAGCTCCTGGTACTCGGTTTATATACTGCAAAGTCTCATTACTATAGACGATGGTTTGAGTCAACCGATGTTTAATTATATAATAACCACGTGACCAGTAATCGTCCAGAAGGAACAGCACTAGCTTTCTTGGGTTTACCGAAATATATATTTGTGTTCAATGTACTTGCTGCTGTACCGAACCAGCCAAAGAGTCTCATTAACAAGATATTTAGATTGCAAGCCCGGAGGTTTTGTTTGAAAGCCCCGACTTAAGAATGAGGCTTCACACATGTTCGTCCTTCACCACCAAGTGTCAGCTCGCAGCACCTTGTCACATGTAAACCGTGTATTGAAATTACAATTACCGCTGAAATTGATCGTTTAAAGTCCCCGCTTAAAACCACCGCCAACAAAAAACATAACTCCACAAAAACGCGACGTCTGCAAAAAAATCATAGCACTATTATTTTTCTTTTATCGTTAACGCTGGCGGTTTATTGGATACTGCACACTACAGCCACGGCATCTAAATCAGCTCAACTCCTGTAAACCACGTGACTTGTGGGGACATCCCCACTCTGAGTCCCTCTCACCTCTACATCCCGAGCTCGCTATCTAAATCGGTTCAAGCATCCCAGAAACCACGTGGCTTGTGTGTGGCCACGCCCACTCTTAACTCCTCTCCTCTACCCCGCCCCCTCTGAAAACAGACGCCGCTCCTCCGGTGCAGCAGCGTCGAGGCCCATGTGCAGCCTTTTAATAAATCTTAGTTTCTCCGTTCCTTTCCCATTCTTTCCACTCACAGGTCACATTCTTGCTCTACTCGCTTCCCGTTCCCGTGACGTTCTCTTTACCCATTCATTGCGCCCTCGACTTGTCGTAGTGCGCCGCCACGGGCTACACCAGTTGCTAGTGCAGTAGGCCGTACGTTTGTCTCACGTGCTCTCGTCTCACAATCGAAGGTGCCCGCTGCACTGATCCCAGCTGCTCGCGGTCATGCACTGTGTACAGTGTCCCTCTGGAGGGGTGTCTCTTTGTGTAATTTGGGGAGCGGTCGTACGGTGGTGAGCGCGCTACACAAGGAACCCGGCCACGAGAATCCGGTTCCCGCTCATGACCAACACCAGCGACGATTATCTGAACCGGTCCTACCCCCTCCTCCTTCCCGAGGTCAACTCGGCCTCAAATGAGCACATGGTGCGGTGTGTAAACATCGCCAGTCGGTACACAAAGGCGGCCGTGCGTGGTGCTGGCCACCCACCCTCGTGTGCCGTGCCGGCCTTCATAGGTGCTCGCTAACAGCACTTGCCTCAAAAGCATGTTAAGGCTACACGGGTCATATTTGTGTCTGTAATGGGCTGAATCGGAACGAAAGGAAGATGTCATATTGTTATACTTTATCCTTGAGCGTAATTGTCTTGTTTTGGGGGGCAATGGGGCTTCTATCTATGAATATATATATCCAAGCGCACACCTGTCTGTAAATCCCACCTGAGTATACAAATAAATCTAATTTGCGTACCTCGTCGCGTTATCGGCTGTAGATTTGTTCCGCGGCGTGCGTGGCGCGAGTTGATTTGTTCGACTTTTGCCGCTCCTCTTGCTGGTGACCGGCACCACCCCCTCCGCACGCCCAGGCGGGTCTTGGTGGGGGGTGGGTGTTATCTGACCCGTAACCTCCATTCACCACGGCCGTCAGTGTGGGGTTGCAAGCGGAGAGAGCATTGGCCTGGGTGCATAGTTAGTGCACCACTATTCCAAGATGAGAAATTAAGCCCTAACTGTACAGTGACGAACAACATTGTTTATTTGATTACAGCACACACTACACATAACTTAAGCAGACAACGAACACACCTCTTTCACATATCTGCCCTTCCACATGAAACAAAAATAGTATATATTGTTTTATACATGCCAGCGTTTGTTCAAAACAAGCAAATCGTCTGGAATAGTTTTGACAGTGTCTCATCATTGACTGCTGATCATCAGCAGAGTCAGGCTCGCTTGAGTGAGCCCTGGTGAACTGCAAGATGTTATTGGCTCGGACCATCAATGTTAGCTGTGGATTTTAGTCAAGTTTCAAGTTTCATTTATTAGGTAGAGCCCTGTGAGCCATGAGGCTCTTAAGTCGGGTGCAACCGCAACAAACAAAATATTAATCTACATTGCAGAAAACTATTACACCACAACCAGACCAAAATAAAGCTACAAAAACAATGTAACAACAGTAATCATAGGAATTGTGATTTTAAATTTAACAATAAACGATATACATAACACGTACGACAAAACCTGCAGCCATAGCTGGCAGAACGACACCCCCAGTGTATGATGTGTGAGTGAGGCAGCAGCAGCGTGAGTGAGTGTATGATGTGTGAGTCGGCGTATGATGTGTGAGTCGGCGTATGATGTGCGAGTCAGCGTATGATGATTGAGTCAGTATTAGGTTGAGTGAGTGTATGATGTGTAAGTCAGCGCACGATGTGTTAGCGCATGATGAGTGAGTCAGTGTATGATGTGTGAGCAAGTCAGCGGCAGTGTGAGTTAGTGTATGATGTGCGAGTGAGCCAGCACACGATGAGTGAACCTGTGTATGATGAATGAATGAATGGGTCAGTGGTTGTGCGAGTGTATGATGTGTGAGTAAGCGCATGATGAGCGAGTCAGTGCATGATGTGTGAGTGAGTCAGTGCATGGTGTGAGTGAGTCAGTGTATGATGTGTGGGTGAGTCACGACCCAATATTGTACAAGTGTAGTGTTCAACACGGAGGCACGTACTCTGGACTGGGAGGCAACACTTTTATTTCACAACTTCCCTAGCGGGTAACACTGAACGTAACTCAGGTTTTCTAGTAGGTGATGTGGCTCACTATGTGACTAGCGAGTTAACTCGAGACGAAGACCCAGGCTTGATTCCACAGACGAGCCAAGAACGCTCTCGGGACTGCCCCTTGATGCTCCTGGGCGTGGCCTCGCTCCGCCTTGGGCCACGCCCCCTTCGAGACCTTTCCCGAAGGATCTCGACCCAGCATTACGTGCCCTACTCAGGCGACCACGTCCTCACTGGCCCTCTCTGAGGCCATCGCCAGGACTATGCCCCCTAGGGCTGGCTGACACGCCACACTTACTCTGGTGCTAGAGAGAGGCTCCAGACGCACAGTTGCACTCCTGTAACAGTAGCTGGCGCGAACACCCGAGTGACACCATTTACGTCACTACAACATGGATGTTGAACTTCTTTCGCACCGTACGTAGCCAACCATGCTAATGGGAGGTGCGGGGGAAGGACAAACTAAACACAAAGAGCAGTTCTAAATAAACGAGTTGTCAATCCAGATGATGATTTACAAGTACCTAATCGGTCCCAGTGGCTTCCTAATATCCGAAGGAGACCCACAAAGATATAGAGACTCATATATAGACTCCTATAGACACATAGAGACCCACAGAGACTCCTATAGAAACACAGAGACCCACAAAGACTCCTATAGAAACACAGAGACCCACAGAGACTCGTATAGAAACACAGACCCACAGATACTCATATAGAAACACAGAGACCCACAGAGACTCATATAGAAACACAGAGACCCACAGAAACTCATAGAAACACAGAGACCCACAGAGATACAGAAACTCATATAGAAACACAGAGACTCCTATAGAAACACAGAGACCCACAAAGATACAGAGACTCATATAGAAACACAGATACCCACAGAGACTCATAGAAACACAGAGACCCACAGAGATACAGAGACTCCTATAGAAACACGGAGACCCACAGAGACTCACATAGAAACACAGAGACCCACAGAAACTCATAGAAACACAGAGACCCACAGAGATACAGAAACGCATATAGAAACACAGAGACCCACAGAGATAAAAAGACTCCTATAGGAACACAGAGACCCACAAAGATACAGAGACTCATATAGAAACACATACCCACAGAGACTCATAGAAACACAGAGACCCACAGAGATACAGAGACTCCTATAGGAACACAGAGACCCACAGAGACTCATATAGAAACACAGAGACCCACAGAGATACAGAGACTCGTATAGAAACACAAAGACCCACAGAGACTCATGTAGAAACACAAAGACCCACAAAGATACAGAGACTCATATAGAAACACAGAGACCCACATAGACTCATATAGAAAGACAGAGACCCACAGAGACTCATATAAAGACACAGAGACCCACAGAGATACAGAGACTCATATAGAAACACAGAGAACCACAGAGACTCATATTGAAACACAGAGACCCACAGAGATACAGAGACTCCTATAGAAACACAGAGACCCACAGAGACCCACAGAGACACATAGACTCATATAGAAACAAAGAGACCAACAGAGACTCATATAGAAACACAGAGACCCACAGAGACCCATATAGAAACACAGAGACCCACAGAGACTCATAGAAACACAGAGACCCACAGAGACTCATATAGAAACACAGAGACCCACAGAGACACATAGACTCATGTAGAAACACAGAGACCCACAGAGATACAGAGACTCATATAGAAACACAGAAACCCACAGAGACACATAGACTCATGTAGAAACACAGAGACCCACAGAGATACAGAGACTCCTATAGAAACACAGAGACCCACATAGACACATAGACTCATGTAGAAACACAGAGACCCACAGAGATAGAGAGACTCATCTAGAAACACAGAAACCCACAGAGACACATAGACTCATAGAAATACAGAGACCCACAGAGACTCATATAGAAACACAGGGACCCACAGAGATAGAGATACTCCTATAGAAACACAGAGACCCACAGAGACTCATGTAGAAACACAGATACCCACAGAGATACAGAGACTCATATAGAAACACAGAGACCCACAGAGATACAGACTCATATAGAAACACAGAGATCCACAGAGACCCACAGAGATACAGAGACTCCTATAGAAACACAGAGACCCACAGAGACTCATATAGAAACACAGAGACCCACAGAGATACAGACTCATATAGAAACACAGAGATCCACAGAGACCCACAGAGATACAGAGACTCCTATAGAAACACGGAGACCCACAGAGATACAGACTCATATAGAAACACAGAGATCCACAGAGACCCACAGAGATACAGAGACTCCTATAGAAACACAGAGACCCACAGAGACACATAGACTCATATAGAAACACAGAGACCCACAGAGATAGAGAGACTCATCTAGAAACACAGAAACCCACAGAGGCACATAGACGCATATAGAAACACAGAGACACATAGACTCATAGAAACACAGAGACCCACAAAGACTCATATAGAAACACAGAGACCCACAGAGATAGAGACTCCTATAGAAACACAGAGACCCACAGAGACTCATATAGAAACACAGAGACCCACAGAGATACAGACTCATATAGAAACACAGAGATCCACAGAGACACACAGAGATACAGAGACTCATATAGAAACACAGAGACCCACAGAGATACAGAGACTCCTATAGAAACACAGAGACCCACAGAGACACATAGACTCATATAGAAACACAGAGACCCACAGAGATAGAGAGACTCATCTAGAAACACAGAAACCCACAGAGACACATAGACGCATATAGAAACACAGAGACACATAGACTCATAGAAACACAGAGACCCACAGAGACTCGTATAGAAACACAGAGACCCACAGAGATACAGAGACTCCTATAGAAACACAGAGACCCACAGAGACTCATATAGAAACACAGAGACCCACAGAGATACAGAGACTCCTATAAAACCAGAGACCCACAGAGACCCACAGAGATACAGAGACTCATATAGAAACACAGAGACACACAGAGACACACAGAGATACAGAGACTCATATAGAAACACAGAGACACACAGAGACACACCGAGACACATAGACTCATATAGAAACACAGAGACTCACAGTCACAGAGACTCATATAGAAATAGAGACCCACAGAGTCACAGAGACTCATATAGAAACACAGAGACCCACAGAGATAAAGAGACTCATATAGAAACACAGAGACCCACAGAGATAAAGAGACTCATGTAAAACCACAGAGACACATAGAGATACAGAGACTCATAAAACCACAGAGACCCACAGAGACACATCGAGTTCCAGAGACTCATATAGAAATAAAGAGATCCACAGAGACACATAGAGATACAGAGACTCATATAAAACCACAGAGACCCACAGAGATACAGAGACTCATATAGAAACACAGAGACCCATACTCATGTTGGACTTCTTTCGCACCGTAGTAGCTAACCGTGCTAATCGGAGGTGCGGCGGGAAGGACAACAAACTAATCACAAAATGAACAATAGTATACACAACATTAACAAACAAATCAGATCTAAATAACAAATAAGCGGAAAATGTGCCTCCGTTCCACCTCTTTATAATACCTACTCAGTAGCGGGACTACTCCGCTTGCTTCTGATTTATGTGCGATTTAGATCAAGGGCCATTGCCTGAAACGTTGCCTATTAGATGTATTCACTTGTCAAGGGCACAGCATCAGCGTGCTGAACGTGCGTGTCGCGTTCTTAAGCTGTGCTTCGCACCGCTGCCAACGCAGCAGCAGCAACATCGCCACCAGATAATTTGTTTAATTCTCGAGCGTATTTATTCAACCGAAATTTCTCTTGTCTGTTATGTATGTCAATGCAAATTAATTTATCCGTTGATAATACTCTGCAATTAATGAAGTGCTTGTCTTTTACGCAATAGCTACTATTCATTAGTGTGCCTATCATACAAAACAATGACAATGAAAAATGTAATTCTCATTCGGCCCCGAATCTCATACCTGCCAACGCCTTAGTGCCCTACCTTATGACAGACAACTCAGACCTTACTGGTCACTGGTCACCCCGTGCCTTTATAAATCTCAACGTTCATCCTGCAAAGTCCCATCACAAGGGAGAAACACGGACAAACAATGCTTTTGCCCGTATTGAAACGGCTGTACGCCGTATTGACCTGAACACTCAATTTCCCTGTACAAGAATACGGGAAATTGCACTCTTATCTCTCTGCTGGCCTCTCCACGTGCCCTGCAGAAGGACCATTGGCCGAAACGTCTACCAATTTAATTATTAACTGTTAAGCCCGCAAACCGTGGTCTCGTCTCGACTCTGATTGGCCGCACCCCGGCAGCTATCCCCGCCCCTCAACATCTCGGCCCTTCCCCCCCTATCTCGCCCCTCTCATTCGCACGTGACGCGCAGCTGACCAATCGCGCGCGAGCCGTGCGCTTGAGCGGATCGCGCGGGCGGCGCTGGGCCGCGCTCGCAGCCTGCGGACTTTCCTGGCGGGCGCCCCCCGCCGGTCTCCCCTTTGGTGGGGGGGGGAGGTTTGCGGTACAATGGCGAGCGGCCGGCGACGTCAAAAGCACTCGTCCTCCACGTCGTCGTCGTCGTTGTCGCCGCCGTCGTCGCCCGCCATCTCCATGCGCGACATGGGGCGGCCGCGCGGCGGGGAGAGGACTGAGGTGGCCGGAGCGCGGACCCACGCGGTGGTGCGAGGGGATACCCTGGCGGGGTTGGCGCTGCGCTACGGGGTCACGGTGAGTGAGGGTCGCGCTCTGAGCGAGTGAGTGGAGCTGCACAGCACCCCCCTCCCCTCCCCCCCTGCACACCGCTTCCTCTCTCCACTGCTGGATGAATGCGCAAAGACGACCCCGGGGTTTCGTGTGCGGGTTTGTTTGACCGGTGGCGCAATCGGTCAACTCGTGACAGCCTCTTCCGAGACCTCCTTCTGCCAGCAGCGAGCCTTCCACCACTTCACGTGACGGCCTCGACGTGCACCTAGCCTGGCACAAGCGCCGCGGTAACGTCACCACCACTTAGTGTTGTTTGACCATACTTCACCACGCTTGGTCAGTGCGGGCTTGGGCGAAGTGTCGGGCGTAGTAAGGGGGGAATGGATGCACCGGTACGGTTCGGATGTCCCGTCAGCAGCCCCCACTGACTGACAGCAGCCCCCACTGACAGCAGCTCCCACTGACTGACATCAACCCCCACTGACAGCAGCCCCCACTGACTGACAGCAGCCCCCACTGACAGCAGCTCCCACTGACTGACAGCAGCCCCCACTGACAGCAGCTCCCACTGACTGACATCAACCCCCACTGACAGCAGCTCCCACTGACTGACAGCAGCCCCCACTGACAGCAGCTCCCAATGACTGACAGTCGCCCCCACTGACAGCAGCTCCCACTGACTGACATCAACCCCCACTGACAGCAGCTCCCACTGACAGCAGCTCCCACTGACTGACAGCGGCCCCCACTGACTGACAGCAGCCCCCAGTGACAGCAGCCCCCAGTGACTGACAGCGGCCCCCAGTGACTGACAGCGGCCGCCTGTGACTGACAGCGGCCCCCACTGACTGACAGCGGCCGTCTGTGATTGACAGCGGCCGTCACTGACAGTAGCCGCGACTGCGTGCGATGTGAATTAACTTGCGAGCAGTCAGCGTGGGTGATAGTACCGGGGTGAGTCGCTCTCAAAGCTGTCAACCCCTTCTCAGTGCCCTACCCTATTACAAACTCATTCAGACCTTAGTGGTCACCCCGTGCCCCTATAAATCTTAACGTTCATCATACAAAGCCCGTATTAAAACGGCTGTACGCCGTATGGACATGAAAACTCAATATCCATGCACAAGAATACGGGTAAACCGTATGGGTTGGCACGGTATATGCGCTCTGGATATGCGCCATTGATGCCCCGAAATTGGCACCACAACATTGGCGCTTCACGGACGCCACCAACGTTAACGCTCCACAGCATTGGCTGTTCATTGACCTGTTACTTTGGCACTGACATTTCATCGGTGCTAGAATATAAATATTGTACTACACCAGCATAATTAATGCTGAAATGTTAATTATTCAATATTGGTGCGTCGTCAAAATAAGAATGAGAGGGCATTGACGATTAATCCCCACATTAAAATACATTAAAATACAAGTCACGGTGCGATTGTGGCCATGCAAAAAAACTGCATTTTAAAGTAAGTCCCTGTTGTCTGCGCTGCTTCAACGGAGGAGGAAGAGACAGAAAAACGACGTGAACTCTCTCTGCTGAAGCCCTCTCTCATGGCCAGCAGCAGACCTCTGCATTGATTGGCATAGAGCTCCTGAATATATTGGCACACGCAAGACTATAATGCCAACAGTATTGTCACTCGGTTAATAGTGGACTGCTGTGTTAGTGTAAACAGCATTGGAACTACAATATTCTCTACGACACTCTTAGTGCGACAGCATCAACGATACTGCACTGAAATAGTAATAATGGCATACTTCATCAATACGTGCATATTGGTGATGGGCTGGACTCATCAGAGTGCGCGATAACAAGTTGTTCGGACCAATACAGTGCTATATAACATGAATGTTGGTACCTTTTTTGCCAGTATCAAAGTATGACAAATATGAATGTTTTACCCTTTCTGGCAATTAAACAGGAGGTGTTTAAGATGCTCAGACACCAAATAGAAACCTTTTTACAAGGAATCAAGTCTGCATTAACCACACACGGTACCAGTGGTGAACATGCAAACAAACATGCTCTGATAAAAAAAAAATGGCATTGTCTTTGAAACCTTTTGGCCTTGGATTTCTATTTAGTGTTTAAACATCTTAACACTAGTTTTATTGCCAGAAAGGGTAAAACATTCATATTTTTCATAATATGAATGTTACAGCATGGGCCGTTCTTTATAAATACACCCACATACGGAGACTTGAGCAGGCAAGGTAATTCCCTGCTCAAATAGGCATTGACGAGGTGCTCATCTCCTGTTTTACAGCCCTGAGCCAGCGGTGGAAAATTCCACGTTTTTATTCCTTTGGCAGGGGGCGAGTCTCTCCACAGGATGACAGCTTTCCATAGTCACGAAAACAATGCGTGTTCAACTTGCATAACGAGCCTTCCCTCCCTCGATCCGGCCGCGAGATGGAACGATCCTAACTCCACGGGGCTCCGTCTTGGACAGCGCTCGCGAGGAGCTGTCCCCCACGCTGAGCGCTTTCCAAGCAGCCACAGCGTCGCCAACCCAGCCTCCTCTGGGCCCCCCCCCAGGCTCCTTTGGGCCCCCCCAGCCTCCTCTGGGCCCCCCCCAGGCTCCTCTGGGCCCCCCCCAGGCTCCTCTGGGCCCCCCCCCCCCAGCCTCCTCTGGGCCCCCCCCCAGGCTCCTCTGGGCCCCCCCCCCAGGCTCCTCTGGGCCCCCCCAGCCTCCTCTGGGCCCCCCCCAGGCTCCTCTGGGCCCCCCCAGCCTCCTCTGGGCCCCCCCCAGGCTCCTCTGGGCCCCCCCCCCAGGCTCCTCTGGGCCCCCCCCAACCTCCTCTGGGCCACCCCAACCTCCTCTGGGCCACCCCCAGCCAGGGCTCGCTCCCCTTGGCACCGAGAGTACCCAGAGCCTCCATCTCCTCCCGGCAGGCCCCGAGGTTCCGCAGGAAGCGTCTCAGGAGTCGCCGTCTCTCTCTTCTCTTCTCTTGATCAATAGGACGACTGCTGTTGACTTTTCCACGAGTCACAAACCCCTGACCAGGACTTCAACTCACAACCTTCTGATTGCGAGCTGCTCGCTCTACCGCATTGACGTTTAATTAAGATTGCAATGTGTATACTCGAGCACTGACCTCGATGTCATTGTGTTGTTTTTGGATACGTCTGCTCATCTGTATATAGATTTGGCTATCAAGTACTCGCGTCAAATGTCAGCTCTAGAGCCCGTTCAGAAGATCACATCAGTCATCCATCTCTATTGCCCTTCCAGAAAATAATTAATCTCACGAAATAGAAACTGCAGCATTGACACTTCACCATCAGCATCGTCGTCATCATCAACCATGCCGGCTAAACAATTGGAGACATCGGTTGGAGGAACGTAACTAAAAAACAAAGAAGATTGTTGCGCTCAGTACCTGGGACAGTTATTCAAGGAGGACCGAGATGAACATGACGCTGCATTAATACAACAACATTATCACCACAGTCTTGTGCACTGTTACGACAGTATTGACACTTTAGACCAGTGGTTCTTAACCTGGGTTCGATCGAACCCCAGGGGTTCGGTGAGTCGATCTCAGGGGTTCGGCAGAGCCCCCGCCACGGAGGTCCGGACACACTTGAATTATTGTGTAAATTTGTGATGACACACACGGCCCGCTTGGCCATCACTGGCTGCAGATGATCATGCTACACTGCTTGGCCAATCAGCGCTGCGGGGAATTTAGTGCGTACTCAGTAGTCAACGTGTGACTGTTGTTGTCGTACGTCGTGTGATTTCTTTAATATTTTATCCATACTAACTATGTCGGGCAAAAGAAGAAAGTGGTCGGACGAATATGTACAACATGGATTCTCATGTATCACGGAACGTGATGGGAGTGAGCGTCCTATCTGCATGATTTGCAACGCCAAGTTGAGCAACTCTAGTCTTGCACCGGCAAAACTAAAGGAACACTTCTTGAAGCTGCATGGAGACGGGGAATACAAGAACACAACACTTGCTGAATTCAGGGTGAAGAGAGCCAGATTCGATGAAAGGGCCACTCTGCCTGCTCTTGGATTTGTACCTGTTAACAAACCGATCCTGACAGCATCGTACGAAGTTGCTTACCTGATCGCAAAGCAGGGCAAGCCACACACCATTGGTGAAACACTTGTGAAACCAGCTGCATTAAAGATGGCGAATCTGATACTCGGAACAGCGGCCGAAGGTAAATTATCCCAAATTCCCCTTTCAAATGACACCGTCAGTGACAGAATAGAAGACATGAGTAAAGACATCTTGGCTCAAGTAGTCGCGGATCTGATTTCAAGCCCGGCAAAATTCAGCCTTCAACTCGACGAAACCACAGACGTTTCTGATCTAAGCCAGCTTGCTGTTTTTGTACGCTATGTGAAAGACGACATGATAAAAGAAGAGTTTTTATTTTGTAAGCCTCTTACAACAACAACGAAGGCAGCCGATGTGAAGAAGCTTGTTGATGACTTCTTCAGAGACAACAATCTTTCATGGGATATGGTTTCTGCAGTTTGTACGGACGGAGCTCCAGTCATGCTGGGAAGAAAGTCTGGTTTTGGTGCGCTAGTAAAGGCCGATGCACCACACATCATTGTGACGCATTGTATTCTGCACAGGCATGCGTTGGCAACAAAAACCTTACCTCCAAAAATGGCAGAAGTATTCAAAACTGTGGTGGAATGTGTGAACTATGTGCGAAAAAGTGCTCTGAGGCACCGCATCTTCAGTGAGCTGTGTAAAGAAATGGGCTCTGAATTTGAGGTACTTCTGCTCCATTCTAATATTCGGTGGTTATCCCGGGGACAGGTGCTGAATCGTGTTTTTGCCATGCGTGTGGAATTAGCCCTGTTTTTGCAAGAGCACCAACACTGCCATGCAGATTGCTTCAAAAATCCTGAGTTTATTCTCATTTTAGCGTACATGGCTGATATATTCGCAGCTCTCAATCATCTCAATCAGCAGATGCAGGGTGGTGGAGTCAATATCATGGAAGCGGAAGAACACCTGAAGGCTTTTCAAAAAAAGCTACCGTTATGGAAACGACGAACAGAGAACAATAACTTCGCAAACTTCCCGCTTCTGGACGACTGTGCAAGTAAGATCGAAGATGTGTCTGGAATCGGAGATATTTCTGTATCCACGGAACTGAAGCAAACAATTGCCACGCACTTAGATGAGCTTGCAAAGTCTCTCGACGGATATTTCCCTACAAGAGAGTCATATCCAGCATGGGTGAGACAGCCGTTCACGTTTGCTGTTGAAACAGCAGATGTCAATGATGAATTCCTCGACGAAATCATTGAAATTCAGCAGAGCCAGGTTCAACAGCAACTCTTCAGAACAACAACGCTCTCAACGTTTTGGTGTCGACAAATGAACAAGTATCCAGTTATTGCTAAGAAAGCCCTGGATTTTTTTATACCATTTGTTACAACATATCTTTGTGAGCAATCCTTTTCGAGGATGCTGGACATAAAAACGAAGAAAAGGAACAGACTTTGCTGTGAAAATGACATGAGAGTGGCACTTGCCAAGGTGAAGCCACGCATATCTGAACTGATCTCTCAAAGGCAACAGCAGAAGTCACATTGATTTCCAGGTATGTAATTTGTTGTGAGTTTATGCATTGTGTTGGTTTTATTCTTTGAACAAGGTAATGTTCATGCACGGCTCATTTTGTGTACCAGTAAAAAACATATCTATGTCTTGAATTTGAAAAAAATCACATTTTATTTTTCACTAAAGAGGGGTTCGGTGAATGCGCATATGAAACTGGTGGGGTTCGGTACCTCCAACAAGGTTAAGAACCACTGCTTTAGACGATTACCATTTAAACCAAACCAGTCGTGGCTTAAATTACAACGCCAGTAATGGTTATCCTACGGGGCGACTGGTACCTCGCATGGAAATGTCCAATTAGCACCGTTGCCGTACGGGACCGCCAATGGACACGAACACCCCTGCTCCCCCACGTGCGTTTGACCGAAATGTCACCACTTGGTAAGAAGAGCACAGAATGGTTGAGAGCAATGCCTCAAATTGTTTAAGAGGCCACTCTCTGCTGAAGAGGCTTCGTCAAAACCAGCCCGGAGTGTGCTTGATCAAGCCAATGCTGCTGGAGTGCCTCACTGCAGCAAGCCCCTTGGTCTGGTGGACTGGCAAAAAGACAAAGCTTCCCCATATAGACTTAACAGAGTGTTGGGGAAAGTGCTGTTAGCCAGCACCTTTGAAGGCCGGCAAGGCACACGAGGGGTGGGTGGCCAGCGCCATGCCCGGCCTCCTTTGTCTCAATAGTGACGATGATTTTAAACACCGCACCAGCTAGTCATGTGAGGCTGAGTCTACCTCGGGGATTCCCAGGGCCGGTGCATTTAATCGCCACTGATGTTGGCCGTGAGCGTGAATTGAACTCGAGTCGTCGGGTTTGTAGCGTAGCATGCTGAACGCTGCACTACCACTCCCCGCACAGTGTGACACGCCCGTTAGCGCGTGCTTCGTGTTTACTGTTTCTGCACATCGCAGCGTGCGCAGGTGAACAATCTCGGCATGTGGCTGAAGCTGCCGACGTGTGGGGAGAACTGCCGAGGGCTGCAGAGAGCGAGTGAGAGAGCGAGAGAGCGAGAGAGTGAGAGAGCGAGAGAGCGAGTGAGTTTCTGTTAAGGGAAGAGATGACCGAAAATCCAAATGTCTCTTCATCTTGTAGGTGGTGCATGTGCACTCGTAAACGCACAGCTGTTTTGTAAATCCACTGCTGGATGAGTGCTTCTTCCACATATTTCGATTATCACTGGTGACCTAAGGCACTGGCAAATGAGGCTCGTCTCTTGGGTTTTCATCTGGTTTAAAAGAAATCTCCTTGAAACTGGCTACGTTGACAGCAGGGGGCTCTGGTGGTGAACTCATTCGCAAGAGGAGGCCTGATTCCTGGGAATGGCGTCGGGCGATCTTTGACGGCCGCCGTGTAGTACGGTTGTCACCGCCGTCGGCGTCCTCGTGCGTGGCCCTCGGGGCGTAGCCGTCCCCACAAGCCGCCACCAGGCAATCCTATCCTGCGCTAGCCCCCCCACTGAATGCAAGCCAAGGCCGTGGTGCCGGAGATCGGCCTCAATCGTGCGTGTCCACGTCAGGCCGTGGTCTGCCCCGGGGACGCCTCCAGTCCCGCGGCGGCGGGCCATCGACGATCACGCGCAGGGCCCTGGCGTGATCTGTCGATGCGTCTGCCCGGGGCAACCACCGCAGTAATAACAAGGGCGGACGCTGGGTTCGAGCCACGAACCCCTGCGACGGGCGGCAAACGGGAAACTGCGAGGCCGCGTCAACCAACACGCGCTGACTCGCGAGGTGAAGTATGGTCAGACAACCTCCGCGACACGCACGGCGTGTTGAAGCCCTCGTCCAGCAGCGGGTTGACAAAAGGGGGTCGCGCGTGCTCGACGTGACGATGCTATTGGAGTGTCTACAACTCTGGTTGATGTCACCGAATTTGTTGTTGTTGTTGTTGATTTAATGAGTGAAGCGTAGAATGTGCGTCAGACAGCTCGGCGCACGCAGCCGTGGGGACGTGCACTGCTCGGCCATTCTTTTGAAGCGCGTTTCCCTTGTGGGGAGCATTACACGTGGCGTGGCTGCCACGTGACGTGCCAGGTCACGCAACAGACAGCCTGCGTGCGCGGGCGATTGCCAAACGCCGTGTCGTCTAATCGTTCACGGAGAGCCCACCACACCGTTGGGGGTCCTGACGAGTGCCAAAGTCTGTTTGAGAATTTACCTCGAGCTGAATCGCTTTTCGTAAAACGTCGTCATCATCATCATCATCGCACAATAAACGACAGTGCCAAACGTCCCTTTGTGCATGACAATGATGAAACGAATTTGGCTTTTACCCGGTGAAATGTCAGCGTAATCGGTGTGATCTGCTCTAGTTAAAAGGGTGATGGGTATAATATTTATATTGCTCAGGAGGAGAACTCCTAAGACCGCTCCATCGATTTTTAATGAGTGGGGCGTGATTTGAAAGCTCATGTAGTCTATGCAAACGAGGTCAAAATTCCAAAAATAATTGACCGTTGATCCAATAATTACGATTATTGCTCCCAGTATTGCGTATCTGTAGTACCATTTACAGTAAGCGGCTGCCCGCCCGCCCGGTTGAACGTTTCTGCTGTCACTTGGAAGTCCCTGATGCTGCAGGAGCTGCTGATGCTGCAGGAGCTGCTGATGCTGTAGGAGCTGCTGATGCTCCAGGAGCTGCTGCTGCCGCTGCCGCACCACTGAGGCTTTTTTCCCCGCCGCGCGGAGTTACGTTAGCCAATTTCGACGGTGGCGCCGCTCGTTAATCGTTACATTAGCCTTTGATAAGTATTGTTAAGTATCGCGAAGCCCTTCCGCCGAGTCCGATCACTCGGCTCTTGTTTGCTTTATCTTCGTCCGTACCGGCATTGGTTCCAGTAGCTGGTCTCCAGGTAATTTGTTCCCCCATAGGAAGCCGACTGATAACCTCTGATGTGCCAACAAAAAAAGTGGTTATTCGAAAAGGACAAACAAACAGCCGTTGTGTGTTTCAGGAAATGGAAATTCCCGTTGGTTTTGTGTTTTAATGAGGGTAGCAGAGGAAGCATTCTTCTGGCCAAATTGCCCAGAATGCACTCAATCTCGTCAGGGCTCCAGGAACAAAGTGGGTTTGAGCCCGCAGGGTGCTCGTACGGGCGGTCACCATGTATGTATGTATGTTGAACTTCTTTTGCACCGTACGTAGCCATTGGCATTGCAGCGAAATCTATTGTTTAGCTGCACTATGCTCCAGCTTCATGATTGGTACAGTACTGTGCGCCATCGTCTGTGCGTCCCGACCATACAGACCAGCCTGGTGAAGTATGGTCAAAATAGCCCCCACGACCCAATGCACGTGCAGAGGCCCTAATAAAGCAGTAAATTGTCAGGTCGGTTAAGGGAAATTTACAAACGAAGGTGAGTGATGCAAAGGTTGCTGTCCTGTCCATAGCCCCATGCCAATCGCATCCCCTTTACCAAAGTGTACTCTTCCACTCGAGTAAGAATAATAATAATTTACACTTCTAAAGTGCATTTCACCCGGAAGTCACAAGGCCCTCTACAAAACACACCAATACCAACAGCCGCCGTTCGCCACTAAGTGACGGTGACGTCACCACGGCGTCTGTGCCAGGCCAGGTGCACTCAAAGGCCACGTGAAGTGTTGATGGCTCGCTGAAAGGTCACGGGACAGATCCAGGTGCCATGGGTTGACTGAGATGACTGGCAGATGCACCAGCTGTACCCCCGACTGTGCCAACTTCCTGCATTTTTGCCGCCCGGCGCTCCGCTCGTTGTTGTGAGCGTCACTCTTCTGCACTCCGTTGTTGTTGGAGGGCGACTTCCTCCAGCTGCCCAGTAGCATCCTTCACGAGCCTCCTCTATAGATTCCAATCTTGACACTGCTGGTACTAGTCTTTGGTTTAGCCCCCTCTATCTGGCCAAACAGAGCTGCTTGGGCATGCGGTGCCGGAGGAGCTCACTGATGGGAATATGTCCAGATCTTTCAAGGATTTGTGGGAACCTCGCACAATCCAGCCTGGTTAAACTCAGGATAGATCGTAGACAGGCCAGCCTGAATGCAAAACACCAATACCCACCATTCGCCACTAAGTGACGATGATGTGGAATGCAAAACACAAACACAAACACACGCAAACCGACACCAATGAAATCCAACCCCAAAACAACAGATTCAAGAAATAGGAAAAGCCCTTTAAACATAATTGCGTGTTCAGGGCGCGATTTGAATGAAGTGAGGAGGGGAGACAGCGGAGCGACCGTCCAGTGGAAGTGAATTCCACAGCTCGTGGGTGCCACACGAGGGAAGAGGCCCTCGCCCATCGTCGTCGCACAGAGACGCCGCCTCAGCACGCACGGCGGCCACACTCGGAAGATCGAAGAATTCTTGTTGGAACGTACGGGCCCAAGGAGGAGGAGCTCCTGTATATATCGTCATTGAGGGAGCAGCATCATTGAGGGCCTTCTGTGTGAGGATAAGAATCTTGAACTCTGCTGGAAACCCCACCGGCAGCCAATGGAAAGATGCGAGCGCACGGCAGTTATAGAGACGCTGCCACGTCGCCACACACGGCGCTTTGTAATCCCACATTGGGTTGCGGTGACGGTGTTTTCCGCGGTGAATTTGCATTTCGAGGTGGTGTTAAATATTTGGGAATTGGTGAACTCGTCTCTTCACGATGCGGAGATGAAATACCCTGAGCGCGGTGAACTGCCACCCCGCCCAGCGTGTCGGCAACGGTGGCCGTGCAGCCACGAACTTCTCGCTTCTTTTTATAGACGGAGCGCAAAAATCCCCAGGCGTGCCTAAGATTGGAGCAGCACCGTGAAAGTCGCCGTTTAATTAGCGCCTCGCTTTTTGTTGTTTGCGTGCCGGCTGTGCGAGAGGTGTGGCGGAGAGAGAGAGAGATGCACACGTGGCGGCGTCGGCAAGCACCCAAGTGTGACTCGCTATGAGAGGTCGCGAGATCCTGGATCTGAGATCGTGCCTTCAGCCCCCCGTGATTAAACCGGGGTTCGGAAATGTAGAGAGTGTGATGGGCTCGGCCCAGTCGCTACTCAAGTCAGCCTAGTTTATTCCGTATGAGGCCCATTGCGTTTAAGAAGATCTCTTATCAATGACTGTGCACATAATTAAACAGCAGATCACATTTGGTGTCTCACCTAATTGTCTAAATTCCAGCTGTAAGAATAGACACAAATATTACTTTGATATTTATCTGTAGCAGGGCATGTGGGGAAACTTTACTGGTCAACAACCCACCATGCGATCAACCTGTGGTTGGGCTTTCTAATAATGTCTCACAGCGCTTGCCCCATAGTCGAACCAGGCTAACTGGAGGACCTTTATCGTGTGCATGTAAATACGGCAGTGTTTGCTGTGTACGCGGTGTCTTAAGTGTTGTGTGTAAGCACACATTCAGTGTACCTGTGTGTTGTGTAAATTGCAGTAATAATCTTAGCTTAGATCTGTAGGCCACCCTGCCTTTAAAATGCTCTCTGACAGCACCACCCTGAAACCAGGCTCAGCTGGGATGCCTCTCAATGTCTCCGGTTGCTTCAACAACCTCTGCTCTTGGACAAAACCAACCCGAACGTGCCCCGATCTCTTCGGATCGTAGAAACGGCGCGGGCATTCTGCCGACGTGACCCGCTCCGTTGCAAATTGCTGGAGTGGGCTGCACCATTCGCTGATACGGATCGTGGAGAGGTCGCGTGCCGGTCTCCCGTGAGCGTTCGCATTCCTGCGTTGATCAGACAGGCGGCTTGATGCCAGCCTGGGGACTCAGACCGCTTACTGTCAAAGATCCATGACTTATTGGGACCCCACTTGCTGTTGTTTGTCTGGAGCAGTGCTCGCCAGCCTGTGCTCAGCGGTGGCTCACTAGTAGCTCACCAGTGAGCCACCGGTGGCTCACCGGTGAACCACCGGTAGTTCACCAGTGAGCCATCGGTGGTTCACCAGTGAGCCACCGGTGGTTCACCAGTGAGCCACCGGTAGTTCACCAGTGAGCCACCCGTAGTTCACCAGTGAGCCACCCGTGGTCAGTGAGCCACCCGTGGTTCACCGGTGAGCCACTGTTGGGGCCCACCTGCGGTCCTCCAGTTTTGCCCTCCACATTTAGGAACACTCGTTTAGATTATTGAACTGCTACTATGAATTGGCTTGGACGAGCTTTCTATTGCTTGTGGCGAGGTCGCCTCTGAAGAAGACCTCCTAGCTCGGTGGGCTTCACCTGGCAAACTTAAACAGTTTCGGATTTAGTTGCATACGCCCGGACTAATGAGACCGCTCACGGTGGCGGACCCCTTTGCCATTGGGACCCCGCCCATAACGCCGGCACGCCCGCCGCCCTCTGCCCCTCCCAGACGGAGCAGATCCGCCGGGCGAACCACCTCTTCGCTAACGAGTCGCTCTTCCTGAGAACCACGCTGCTCATCCCGGTCCCGGGGCCTCCCGACTCTCCGGACAACGGCAACAGCAGCAGCGGCCGCACCGCTGAGCCCAGGCCCCTGGCCAACGGTGGGGAAGGTACCGCCACTACCGCCAGTACCGCCAGTGCCGCCAGTGCCGCCGGTTCCAACGGCACCGAAGGTCCCATCAGTGCCGCTGCTACCGCCGGTACAATCGTCACCGCTGGTACCGGCGGCGGAGGTGGGAGCGGCAGCGGCAGCAATGGCAGGGTGGAGGCTGCGCGCGAGGACGGGCGTCTGGACGCGGCGCCGAACGACGAGGTGACGGCCAGCGACTTCTTCAGCCGCATCGACGCCCGGCTGGAGCGGACGCGCGCCAACCTGGGCCACGGCGGCGGTCACGGCAGCCCCGCCGTCGCGGCCAAGCGCGGCGCCACCGCCACGTGAGCGGGCGGCGGGGCGAAGGGGGCCGCGTGTCTGTGTGCGTGTCTGTGTGCGTGTCTGTGTGCGTGTCTGTGTGCGTGTCTGTGTGCTTGTCTGTGTGCGTGTGCGTGTCTGTGTGCGTGTCTGTGCGTCGTTGTGCATGTGTGTCTGTGTGCCTGTGTGTATGTCTACGTGTTTGGGTGTCTTGGTCTTTTTGTGCCTGTGTGCGTGCATGCGTGCGTGTGTGCGTGTGTGCGTGTGTGCTTGCGTGTGTGTCTGTGCGTTCAACTTCCTCTCGTGACGAGAACGGCCCACAGAAGCGGATATCACAGAGCTAAATGCGAGATCCCTTCTTGAAGTGGTCTCTGGTCCACACATGGTAGAGGGTGGCACTTGACCACCCGCTCAACATGAGAGTAATGTTTGTAGCGTGACATTCAAATGTATTTTAAATTCTCAGAGTTGGAATTCAGCCACTTTAAGTTCAGAATCCACATTTAACCTGTTCGTTTTTTTTATTTTGTGCGGTAATTGGTGATGAGGCTGAGACAATCGACTCGCTACACTTGAGAACCTCGTTTAATCACAACGCAGTCTGGGAGTCTCTATGTGAGTCAATGGAATCTCTATGGGAGCGTATGGGATCTATATGTGAGTCTATGGGTCTCTGTGCAAGTCTATGGGTCTCTGTGAGAGTATGGGGTCTATGTGAGTCTATGGGTGTCTGTATAAGTTTATGGGATCTCGATGTGAGTCTATGTGATCTCGACTTGAGTCTTTGGGTCTATGCGAGTCTATGGATCTCTATTTTAGTATGGGTCTCTATGCGAGTTGGTGGGTCTCTCTGTGAGAATGTGGGATCTCTGTGAGTCTATTAGTCTCTACGGGAGTCACTGGTGACCAGACTGAGACCATCAACTGACTGGGCTTGAGAACCAGGTCTAATCCCAGGCGGTAGCCCGGATTGGAACCCAGGTTCTCAGCGGCACCACCCCGCACGCTCCTTTACCTTTGACCCCCACCCAACGGGGATTTTCTTTTATTGGAGGACGTGGGTGGGGGGCTGAAGTCAATAATTCACCCCCCCGCCACACCACGGTCTGCCAAGTAGGGGGTGCGACATTACCCGTTGGCCGACCCGCTCCCGGGTGGCGCGCCGCCGTAGCCGCGTCTCCCGCGGGGTGCGAGCGTTGCGCTCGTCACGCCCGCGTTGTTTGTTGGCCGCCAACACAAGACCGGCGGACGTGGCGGCACCGCGGGGTTGTCACGCGGTGGGCTAGGAGGAGGAGGGGCGAGGAGGAGTTGCATGGAGTTGGACGCACGCGAGGTTTTAGTGTTTTTTGGGCGGGTGGAAGACGTGACGACGGCGGGAGCCGGTCAGCGGCGGCTTCGGCGGCGCTCTCGCCGGGTTTGGCTGCTCGGCAGCCGGCGGCCGCCGCCGACGGTGAAGCGCGGCGGCGGGGTGCGGCGGTGCGGCGTTTGGCGCTACGCCGCGCTCCGAACCCGGAGTTCCGAGGTTCGATTCGCCGCTCGCGGCCAACGCCGGCGACGATTATCTGAACCGATCGTGGGCTTGCCTTAGGTCGACTCGGCCCCAAACGAGTACCTGGTGCCGGGCGTGGTGCCGGCCACCCACCTCCTCGAGTGCCGTGGCCGACTTCATAGGCGCTCGCTAACAGCACTTGCCCCAACAGTCGGTTAAGGCTATGCGAGGGATCTTTGCCTTTGAGGGCAAGGGTTAACATCGTGTTAATGAATTTTGCCGGGAGCCGCGAACTTAAAATAGAACGGAGTGGCGCGGCGGCGATGGCGATGACCGATCCCCACGGTGCCGCAGAGGAACATCGTGTGGTGATTAAAGCGAAAAGGATTTGAGTCCATTCTGTTGTTTTTTCACAATCGTGTGTGCGCTCTCATGTGACCGCGTGCGTACACGGGGAGCGGCGGCAAAGTGGTTCACGGACTGCGCTACGAATCCCCGTGGCCTACCCTAGGTTGACTCGGCCTCAAATGAGCACCTGGTGTGCTGTGTAAACATCAGCGCTGGGGAGACGAAGTCATCCGGGCGTGGAACTGGCGACCCACCCCCTCTTGCTGACCTTCATAGGCGCTCGGTAACAGCACTTCCCCCAACAGCCGCTGTAGGCTACGTGGGAGATCCTTGTCTTTGTGTGTGACTAGGCCATGCGTAACTGTGCATGTTTATACAAGGAGAGAAGACGTCTCTCTGTGAACAGTGGCTCGCGGCCAGAGGTGTGCCACGTCTTGTGCGTGGCGTGACGTTTGTGCCACGCCTGTTAAGTGTCGCAGGAGGTGCGTGTTGATCTGAGGTGCGTGTTAGTGTGTGATGTGTATTAATGTGATATCCTGTATACCTGGTGAGGTAGTTAACATCTCGCCACCGTGCGACCCTGAAGCCATCTGTAAAGTTGTCCCGACTTTGTGTGTTTGTGGGTTTGTGCTTACCGAGGGGCGGCCCAGCACCGGTCCAGAGAATCGTCACCTGGTGACGACTCTGCCTCAAATGAGTACCTGGTACGATGTGTAAACATCGCTACTGGGGAGACAAAGGTGGCCGGGCGTGGTGCTGGCCACCCGCCCCCTCGTGTGCCGTGCCGGACTTCATAGGTGCTGCTCGCTAACAGCACTTGCCCCAACGGTCTGTTAAGGTTATTCGGGGCATCTTTATCATTGTCGCGAGCCTATGACCAAATCAGGCAACGTGCACCCGATCTTATCAGATCTCATAAGCTAAGCAGGCGTTAAGCCTGGATACCCTTGGGATGCACAAACAGGTTGTTAACGGCTGCTAATGATAGGGATTTAGTACATTTGGCAATCGTGCCATTGTTCTAGCGCAGGGCTGTAGTCACGAAGAAGGGCGCCGCTGGGTTTCACGGGCGCAGTCTGCAGTAGTTTCACACGAGGGGGCGATGATGCTGGTTGTTAGCCCAATTACGTGAATTTGACAAATTCGCACCGTGACACATAATGGACAGCTCTTCTTCGAACGGGATCTCTAATAACGTCCACTGTAAGTGAAGCAGACCCAGCGTAGAATTTGGACCGTCAATACGCGCACCGTAGTAATAACCAGGGCTGCCTGTCGGTGTCGAGCTTGCGGCCCTTTGCAACGAGCGGCGATCGCGCTGCCGCCGCGTCACGTGACCACCCCTTCCCGCCCCTCCCTCTCGTCGCCATGGCCGCCCGTCTGTCCTGGCCGATCGCGGCCTCCCGTCGTCGCCTTCCCGTTGTCTCCATCCTCCCAACTTCGTTCTCATCGTCCTCCCTGTCCAGACCATCCGGCGGCCAGGCGAGGGCGTCCCCTGGGTCGGCACGCGGCGGCTGCGGCGCCACCAGCGGGGGCGACAGCACGGGGCTGCTCGAGGTGGACGACGAGCTCATCTTCAGCGACGACCATTTCGGACGTTTGGACTTCCACTCCCAGCAGCAGCAGCAGCAGCAGCAGCGAGCGCAGCACGAGCCCACGGCGTAGGAGCGCGAGCGACGCCGCCGTGATGATGGAGGGGAGCCGCCGTGGCAAGCGGCAGCGGCGTGCCTGGAGGCCCTCGGCCGGCAGGCGGCGGTGGCGGCGGAGACGCCGGCGGCGTGCGCCGCGACAACCCGTCGCGTCCCCGGCGTCGTTCCGTAACCGCGTCGTGGCACGGACCGGGGTTTCGTCGACCGTGGCGGTGCGGTGACCGGCTCGGACGAGCGCTGACTCGGGCCGCAATTGACGGCGCAGATGAGAAGCGGATGGAACTATAACTTGATTGTTAGTGGCGTGGAGCGAGAGAGATACTCGCGTCTAAAACAAAATAATGTGGCGGTTTGGATGCCCGTCTTAGAAATATTCTTTTGAGAAGTAAGCGGACTTAGTGGCAATTAGTTTGTGGCGGAATTTTAGGCCCGCAGGTAGACTCGTTTATCGTTGCAGCAATACATATCTGTGGTAGTGAGCACTTCCCTGTGGCGTCAAGCCGCCAACTCCCGTGCGACTCGACCGAATCTCGATGTGGTTTATAACGTGTCTCGGTGTGGTTATACCGTGTCTCGGTATTGTTATACCGTGTCTCGGTGTGGTTATACCGTGCCTCGGTATGGTTATACCGTGTCTCGGTGTGGTTATACCGTGTCTCGGTGTGGTTATACCGGGCCTCGGTGTGGTTATACCGTGTCTCGGTGTGGTTATACCGTGCCTCGGTGTGGTTATACCGTGTCTCGGTGTGGTTATACCGTGCCTCGGTGTGGTTATACCGTGTCTCGGTGTGGTTATACCGTGTCTCGGTGTGGTTATACCGTGTCTCGGTGTGGTTATACCGTGTCTCGGTGTGGTTATACCGTGCCTCGGTGTGGTTATACCGTGCCTCGGTGTGGTTATACCGTGCCTCGGTGTGGTTATACCGTGTCTCGGTGTGGTTATACTGTGTCTCGGTGTGGTTATACCGTGCCTCGGTGTGGTTATACCGTGCCTCGGTGTGGTTATACCGTGCCTCGGTGTGGTTATACCGTGCCTCGGTGTGGTTATACCGTGTCCCATGCAGCGTGTGCGTCGGTGCGCTCGTTTACACGGACGCTGTGCACGTGCGCGTTGGCGCCTCGCTGTGACGAGCGCTCGCCGTCGGCCGCTTGAGCGGCAGCGCCACCGCGCTCAGCGGGGCGACACAAACTCTGAGCCCACGGGGGCGACCGGTGACTGACGGTTGACCGTTTGGCCGATGGTTGACGGATTCACGGTTGGCTGTTTAATCGGTGCACGATTGTTTTGACGGTCGAGCGGTTGACCGACCGACGGCTGTAAGTGACGCACGAAGCTTGACCAAAGATGGAGGCACGTGGTTTCCGCTTGGCACCGGCGCCGCTCGCACCGCTCGCCAACGCCCGACCCTGCGACTCACTGACCCCAAACCTCGACCTAAGTCCCGACTTCCGCGAGCGTGGGTACGTGCGCACGCGCGCGCGCGCGCGTGTGTGTGTGTGCTTGAGGGTTGCACGCGGAGCGGTGGGGCAGTGGTTAGCGCGCCGCACCACCAATGCCGACGAGCCGAGTTTGCTTCCCGGTCACGGCCAGCGTCGGTCGCGAGTGATCTCTGAACCGGTCCTGGGCCGTCCCCCAGGGACAACGTCACCTGAAATGAGTCCCTGCTGCACCGTGTAAACATCAGCACTGGGGGAGACCAGGGTGGCCAGGCGTAATGGCTTGGTCACACTGGACTCGGCCCTGATAGTTGCTCGCTAGCGGGACAGAGGGGAATGTTGTGTGTGTGTGTGTGCGTGTATGATCACACTACATATATTTATTTGAGAGAGCGCGTGTGTGTGCGCATGGTTTGGTTCGATGTTAAAGCGTGGCCACGCTTGCACGAGTGTTTGCGTGCACGAGTGTTTGCGTGCACGAGTGTTTGCGTGCACGCGTGTTTGCGTGTGGATTTTTCTCCGAGTCCTCTGGTGTTTTTTTTCCCCTCCAAATTTAGAACCATGCGTTGAGATCATTGGCTGCTATAAATATCCACATGATCAGCCGCCACTTCATTGAGCTATCATTTGTGGTGGCCAGGTCGCTTCTGAAGGAGAGCTGCGTAGCTCAATGGCGCCTTACCTGGTCAAATGAAATTTTTTTTTTTAAAAATCGTTTAGTTTATCGTTATGAGTTAACCATTGGGCTTATTTTTTTTCCGGTGGACGTCTTTAAATCTTTCCTCCTTGTATGAGCACAGAGCAATTCCGCCTCTCACACTCCGCCCCAGAGAATGCACTTACTCAGATCAGTACCGGAGAAGCGATGATTTGCGGCGGGACGCGTCCGCTCTGCGCGACGCGGGCATCGTGTTGACGCGCGCCGCCCGCTCATCTCGCGTTGATTTTGGAAAACTCGTGGCGCGTTCCCATCGCCAAAAGGCGGGGAGGGGGGGTGGGCACCCCTTTTGGCACGGGGGAACGGCGCGCGCGTGCCGTCCTGCCGACGAGCCGTTTTTATGGCAGGTTGGTTTTAGTCGCGCGCATGAACAGACCCGCAACCGCCTCCGTTCCAGATGTTACCCACTACACGGCGAACGATCTTTGACGGGCGGACCAAGCCGCCCGCCGCCCCCATGCCGCAATGTGCAAGTTGTTTGACCATACTTGACCGTGCTGATCGGTGCGGGTTGGTGACGGGGATTGCTCGGAACCGGGTCGCGTGTATCGCTCGCCACGCGGCTCCTTGGGATCGAAGTCTCGGGTCGCTGGGGTGCGCGGCCCGCTCGCACCTGCGCCGCCGTTCTCTCCCCCCATTTTAGTCGTCTTAAATCCAGGATGTAGTTACCCGTTTTGCGCACTTTGTTGAAGGGCGTCACACCGTGAAATCTTGAACTATTTAAGTACAATGTAATTTATTGAAAATGTCGCTGTGTTTTAGGTTTTACAGAAAGACGGATATATTTTGGCGTTAAGTGGGATTAACGTCGCGTGGTCACGCTCGGCTCGCGTCACCGACGCTCGGAGACGCTCGCCGAGCACACGGGAGCATCTTCACCGTCGTCGTCTTCATCGTCACCGTTATTGTCACCATCGTCGTCATTGCCTTGGTCGACTCCACGGGCTCAAACACGGCCGTTGTCGCCGCTTCACGCACTACGCTCGCTCGGGACTCGTTCCCGAGCTTCACGTCGGAAAGAGACGTATGGCACTTGTGCGTGCGATCGCGTTTATACTAGAGGCGGTCAAAAGTGTTTTGAGAACGGGACGCACCTGCTGCCCATCATTGCGTACTTACGATACAGGGTCGTGCGACGAGTTAGTTTATTGAGAAAATCAAAGCACCAATGTGTGAAAAAAGCTAGCTCCTTTCGCAACAAATGTACACAGGGGTGATCAGTGAGTCGGTACTTGAGGCAGTTACGGTTATATTGAAACGTAAATATTAGTCTGCCTTCATCATCAGCACGTCCTCAAACATTGTTTTGATCGCCCCTCAAATGTGTTTGCACGCACACACATCTACGTACACACACGCACCTACACACGCACAAAGCATACGCGCAAACACACACGGGCACGCGAATATAAAAAAACTAATTATTTGGTATCTGCGGTGCCTACTTAATTCATTTGGGCCCTGAAGCCATTCGATCCCCCCCGACCTCGCGACCCCACACAGCATGGCCCTCTGGGCCATCCCCCCCGAGTGAGTCGCCCGGCTGGAGCTGCGATCGAGGTTCACGATTCACGGTTCGGCTCCAGCGGGCCGCCCCAGTTACTGCCGAGGCGTCGACCGCGGTGCGCCGCATTCACCGTGAAGGTTGAAAAGATCCCTTGGTTGAGGTCATCGGCGAGGTCGTCCGGGAGAGAGCGAGGCCCGTGGTGTGCCGGCCCCCGGGGGTGCAACATTGGCCAGGTTGACACCGCGAGAGACTCGATTGGGATTGTCCACCACGGCGATCATCGCACCCCGCCCCCACTGGCACACTCAGACCCCTAGCTCACTCTGACAAATGAGACTCACATCCTGGTGGCTTGAGTTCTCACCTGGGCACACAGGTGAATAAACTTGAACTTGATACGTGAAGCAGCCCACACACCACGAACGCACAACAGTGCTGTGCACACAACACAGTACGCACTGCACACAGCAGTACTCTATAGACAACACAGTACTCACTGCACACGCAACACTCGCACGTGTTCATACGCGTCGCCTCGTGTGTGCATATAGTGTGTGTGTGCAGTGTGTGTGTGTAGTGTGTCTGTTGTGTATGTGTTGCGCTTTCGCACCGTACGTAGCCAACCGTGCTAATCGGAGGTTCGTCCGATTAGCACGGATCACCCCCCATTACCCCCCCCCATTACCCCCCCATTACCCCCCCCCCCACCTGTACCACCTGTACCACCTGCACCACCTGCACCACCTGCACCCCTGTACCACCTGCACCCCTGTACCACCTGTATCACCAGCACCCTCTCGTGGTGGTTGCTCATGTGTGTTCGCTAACAGCACTTGGCCCAAAAGTACGTGAAGGTTTTACGGGGGAACTTTGTCTTTGGTGTTTCATCTGCTCTCGTGATCCAGCGGCCAATGTCGCCCGCCCTGCCTTCAACAAAAACATCACGGAGATGATCGATGTCTTAATGGAATGGTCGCCCACGATTGTCACACCTCGCCTCAAACCCGTTCGCCGTAATTGCGTAACGTTTATTTATATGAGAATTGTTTCCCGCATAATTATGTCTCGCGCATTTTCGCAACAGGAGGACGAGAGCGGTTTAGGCTCTCTCGCCCGGCCAAGGATCCACGAGGCGAATTCGAGGAAGGTGGCAATTCGAGGAAGGAGATTCACCCCAAATGTGGGCATCTCTGGCCCGGGGTGCCGCAACTCGCCGTGCCAACCGGAAGGAATCCCCCCAAATATCCTCCCAAATCTCCCCTCCCCCCCCCATCCCAGAACTGAATTCGGAGCAACCGACGACGCTGTCCGTTCGATTCGGGGAATATTTATTGATCTTGGAGGAATCCGATGAGCCACAAAGCTCTTGTGAAGAGAGATGTCCCGGGGTCAAAACCGACGAACCCGCGACTCCCTGCCCCACGCAGTACGCCGAGCCCTGGGCCACGCAACCGCCCGTTGTGAATGAACTGCAATAACAACAACAATAACAATAGTAGTAGTACAGTGCTCGTCGTAATAATCATAACGACGATGACCGATTTTTACGAAAAGTGCACAAACTATTTAAAGTACTTAGGGGAGGGGGGTCACGTGGCTCTTCACTCGGGGTTCTCTCTCTCTGACCGCGTGTGCGATTAACCAATGAGAGAGAGCGCGAGAGATGAGCTTGTTGGCGTAGGGGTTTGGGCCGTGGGTTGTCCACGCCACTTCTGCCGCTGGGCGATTACTTGCAGGCAGAGCCGGGGACAGAGGCCCTGAGGGGAGTCTGTGCCGCCCAGTGGCAGTAACGTGGCGTATGCTGTACTGATCCGTTTATAGATGCTCCAAAAGTGAGCTCCTGGCTCAAATGTGGATTGGCGGTGTTGCTCCTGGTCTCCCGTTTACAGCCCTGCTGAGCCAGTGGTGGGCACTCCACGTTCATATGGCGGAGGAGAGTATATCCATAGGACGACCACGGTTGACTTACCCACAAAGTGGATAAAACATTTTATCGACCCCCGAAGAATGATGGGCTAAAGACAACCCCCAACCGGGTTGTGAACTTCGCAAGCCTTCCGATTGCGAGACGCTCCCTCTACGCCTGAGCCACTTGGCTGGCGATGTTGAACGCAATCTGGAGAACTCGTATCGAGGCCATCATTTTATTTGGAGTTTAAAGCCTCGGCACACCTCCCAACAAACCTCAATCCTCACAAGCCCGTGGCCAGCAAGCGATGAAGGAAGGCCTCCCAAATCTCAACGCTGTACGCTTGCAAAATCGTGTTCACCACTTCTCTGTAAGATTGCGGAGCCGTCGCCTGAGTCGCCGCAGCACTCGCTACGACCACTCAAGCGACGTTTTTGGAATTCGAGCATTTGCCGGGGATCCATGAGCCCCAAGCCAGGCCGCCCTCCTGGCCAACAGGCACGGCCGTGACGCAGGACCCTTCCCTGGGGTGGTGGAGCCCACGTTGGACCGTACGTAGATGGCCCCTGACGGACACATTAAATCAGCTGTTGAAAGGTAAAGTCAAGAGGGTCATCATATAGCAGCGGGTATTTTAAAAATATATATACAGGGTGCTTTAAATTAGTTTTTAACACTTGTGAGAATTTGCAACAATACCACTATAAATGTAGTGACTCTGGGCTCTGGAGACCACCTGGAGAAGATTCCAGGGCACGTGTTGACAACGATGGCGAACAAGTGGAGACTTTGACTTTTTGAAGCTATTAGCATAGATTCGTCATCATGTGACAGTGTATTATCCGTTGTTTTTCCATTGAAAACGAGAGTCCCGTGTCAGTGTTGACATTTCGTTTGAAGCGCCCTGTGCAAGTGGATCACGCCCCTACCGCGGCGTCTCCCTCCCGTGTCCGCGTGCGCTGCGGATCGCCCCCCCGGGATGCTCCCTTCTCCAGCTCCCTTCTCCAGCTCCCTTCTCCAGCTCCCTTCTCCAGCTCCCTTCTCCAGCTCCCTTCTCCAGCTCCCTTCTCCAGCTCCCTTCTCCAGCTCCCTTCTCCAGCTCCCTTCTCCAGCTCCCTTCTCCAGCTCCCTTCTCCAGCTCCCTTCTCCAGCTCCCTTCTCCAGCTCCCTTCTCCAGCTCCCTTCTCCAGCTGCTGCTGCTGCCAGCGGCCTCGTCCCCGAGACGTCCCGGCAGGGAAGTCTGAGAAGTGACGCCTGACCCCCCTCCCCCCCCACGCTGCTCCTAGCCCTGTTATCATTATCGATGATATCCGCGTGTTCAGACATCGTGTGAGTGACCGCGCCCCCCCCCCAATCCCCCAGGCCCCCCTCGCGTTTACGGGACCCCCTGAGGCCCCTTGTCTGTATCAGCGGGGGGGGGGGGGGGGCTGCGCTTTGCAGGGTGTCGGCCGTGTCACGACTGCGAGCTCCGGACCGCCGCCAGACTCCTCTCGACCCGGGGTGGTTCGTTCGCTCTCGCCTGTGGGGTCTTTTGTTTCCTTGTTAAGGCGCTTGGATGTGTGCTCAAAGCAAAGTACCAACGACAGTGCTTCCTCGCGTGGACCCCAGTGCTCTCTGACCCACCAGTTTCGTGTGTGACTCCCAGCTGATATGAGATTAAAACAAACAGAAGTCTTCACCCTGAGCGCGTGTGTTCGCGTTTGTCTTTGCGATGAGTGCACTGCGCTACGAACCCGGCAAATTTCCACTGACGATTATATGAATCGGTCCTATTGACTCCGCCTCGAATGAGTACTTGGTGCGGTGTGTAAACATCGCCACTGGGGAGACGAAGGCGGTCGGGCGTGGTGTTGGCCGCTCTCGTGCACCGTGTGGTGGCGCAGTGGTTAGCACATATCAGCATTACAGTTACCCTCAGCACATCATCACTGCCGGGTCGATACAATGAATTTTATACTCTACCACATTGTGAGGAAGCCAACGGTGGTTGTCCTATGGATCAAACCCCCACCCCCGTGGCAATGTGGAATTCCCACGGTCACTGGCTCAGCAGGGCCGCGGGCAGGAGAGCGACGAGCATCGAGCGCACGCAATTCCACCTCCGTTGCGGCTCGCGTGAGCGAAGGGGACTCCACGTGGGGCTGTGCCCACGGGTCACGTGAGCGAAGGGGACTCCACGTGGGGCTGTGCCCACGGGTCACGTGAGCGAAGAGGACTCCACGTGGGGCTGTGCCCACGGGTCACGTGAGCGAAGGGGACTCCACGTGGGGCTGTGCCCACGGGTCACGTGAGCGAAGAGGACTCCACGTGGGGCTGTGCCCACGGGTCACGTGAGCGAAGGGGACTCCACGTGGGGCTGTGCCCACGGGTCACGTGAGCGAAGGGGACTCCACGTGGGGCTGTGCCCACGGGTCACGTGAGCGAAGGGGACTCCACGTGGGGCTGTGCCCACGGGTCACGTGAGCGAAGGGGACTCCACGTGGGGCTGTGCCCACGGGTCACGTGAGCGAAGGGGACTCCACGTGGGGCTGTGCCCACGGGTCACGTGAGCGAAGAGGACTCCACGTGGGGCTGTGCCCACGGTCACGTGAGCGAAGGGGACTCCACGTGGGGCAGTGCCCACGGGTCACGTGAGCGAAGGGGACTCCACGTGGGGCTGTGCCCACGGGTCACGTGAGCGAAGAGGACTCCACGTGGGGCTGTGCCCACGGGTCACGTGAGCGAAGAGGACTCCACGTGGGGCTGTGCCCACGCGTCACCTGAGCGAAGAGGACTCCACGTGGGGCTGTGCCCACGGGTCACGTGAGCGAAGAGGACTCCACGTGGGGCTGTGCCCACGGGTCACGTGAGCGAAGAGGACTCCACGTGGGGCTGTGCCCACGGGTCACGTGAGCGCCGTGACACCTCAGGGGCCGTAGCAGCGCTGTCCCGCCAGGTGGCGCTGGGCACCCTCGCACAGCGGCGCATCGCCATGCAGGACGAGGTCGGAGCTACTACACGTGTAGTAGCTGCCACACGTGTAGTAGCTGTCACACGTGTAGTAGCTGCCACACGTGTAGTAGCTGCCACACGTGTAGCAGCTGCCACACGTGTAGCAGCTGCCACACGTGTGGTAGCTACCACACGTGTGGTAGCTGCAACACGTGTAGTAGCTGCCACACGTGTAGTAGCTGCAACACGTGTAGTAGCTGCAACACGTGTAGCAGCTGCAACACGTGTAGTAGCTGCAACACGTAGTAGTAGCTACTACACGTGTAGTAGCTGCCACACGTGTAATAGCTGCTACACGTGTAGCAGCTACCACACGTGTAGTAGCTACATATGTAGTAGCTACGGATCTCGCACTTTCAAGGGCCCCGCGCTAAATGCTTTAAATATCTCAATTCCGGTTCAGTGATTCTGCACTTGCTCTATTACTATAGTACTATCCTGCCTTTAACTTTTATGAACGACTGGGTGTTTAAGGTTAGCGATTTGTCGTATTATCTGGATGTATAGCAAATGAAAAAATACAATCGCTTTACAATGCATGTTGAGCGGTGTTGGGGGGAGCGGTGTTGGGGGGGGGGCGGTGTTGGGGGGGGGGTGTTGGGGGGTGGCGGTGTTGTTGTGGCAGCTCGAGTCGACCTCGACGAAGGCCGAGGGCCAAATGTTTCGCGCGATTTCATCGCTGACCTCTCCACCCCCCCCCCCCGGACCTCGACGCTTGCGTTTCCTTCGCGTCACTCCCAATTACAGCCCCAAGCGGTGACCATTTGTGGGCCTGTAATTGAACGCCGAGATTAAAGGACTTTTGCCGCCGCACACTCGATCGTTCCGTGGACAGCTCAAATGGAAGGGGTCCCGAGAGTTGGGGCGTGGGCTCGTTGAGCCGACCAAGAAGAGGGGAGAGACGGCGACTCGTGGGCACGCGTCCCTGCGGAGTCCCTGCGGAGTCCCCGGGTCGCACTCACCGCACACAAAGAGCTCGCCACCAAAGAGGCACGATGCCACCTTGGCGATCCGGTCAAGGAGCACAAAACGTCCTCCGGTCCATCCTCGCAGCAGCAGCGACGGCGGCGGCTTTTGGCTGCTGGACATCGAACGAGGACGGCCACCCCATCGCCGCGCTTTCAGATGCGCTTCTGCGGCCGTCTGGAACGCTCTTCATCCCGATATTAGGAAGCTAATGGAGCTATGCACTTAAAATCTAGGTTTACATCTCATTTCTTCAGAACTGCTTTTTGTGTTTAGTTTGTTGTCCTTCGCCCGCACCTCCGATTAGCACGGTTGGCTACGTACGGTGCGAAAGAAGTTTAACATACAGTACACACACACACCCGGAGGCTGGCGGGAGGAGATGGAGGCTCTGGGTACTCTCGGTGCCAAGGGGAGCGAGCCCTGGCTGGGGTGGCCCAGAGGAGGCTGGGGGGGGGGGCCCAGAGGAGGCTGGGGGGGGCCCAGAGGAGCCTGGGGGGGCCCAGAGGAGCCTGGGGAGGGCCCAGAGGAGGCTGGGGGGGCCCAGAGGAGCCTGGGGGGGGGCCCAGAGGAGCCTGGGGGGGGTCCCAGACGAGGCTGGGGGGGGGGACCCAGAGGAGGTGGGGGGGCCCAGAGGAGGCTGGGGGGGGGCCCAGAGGAGCCTGGGGGGGGGTCCCAGAGGAGGCTGGGGGGGGACCCAGAGGAGGTGGGGGGGCCCAGAGGAGGCTGGGGGGGGGCCCAGAGGAGGCTGGGGGGGGCCCAGAGGAGGCTGGGGGGGGGGCAGAGGAGCCTGGGGGGGGCCCAGAGGAGCCTGGGGGGGGGGCCCAGAGGAGGCTGGGTTGGCGACGCTGTGGCTGCTTGGAAAGCGCTCAGCGTGGGGGACAGCTCCTCGCAAGCGCTGTCCAAGACGGAGCCCCGTGGAGTTAGGATCGTTCCATCTCGCGGCCGGATCGAGGGAGGGAAGGCTCGCTATGCAAGTTGAACACGCATTGTTTTCGTGACTATGGAAAGCTGTCATCCTGTGGAGAGACTCGCCCCCTGCCAAAGGAATAAAAAACGTGGAATTTTTCACCGCTGGCTCAGCTATAAAACAAGAGAGGCGCACCTCGTCAATGTTAAATTGAACAGGGAATTACCTTGGCTGCTCGAGTCGATATATGTGTCTGTGTGGCTGTGTGGGAGAGTCCATCTCGCGGATACAAACCCCTGGGGGGGGGGGGGGGCTCGGAGTGGAAACGGTCGCTGCTGTTATCGTTAGGCGACACACCACGGCGGGGAGAGACATTAAAAACACAAAGATGCCCCATATAGACTCAATAGACTGTTGCCCCGCCCATGCTGCTGACACACTTGGGCTACGCCCGTCTCTAAACCTTCATAAACAGTTTGCCTTTAGAGGCTAACTCCCCTTTTTCTGATGACAACCGCTTGTGTTGCGTGATCGAAACGTCGTGGCTTTCTTTACTGAAAGAACTAAGAATAAGTCTACATTATAGACTGCCACTACGCTCACTCAGTTTAATAACCATTGCTACAGTCTACGTCATAGACTGCCAATACGCTCACCAGCTTAAAACCCAGGCTACAGTCTACATTATAGACTGCCAGTACACTCACCAAACTTACTAACCAGACTACAGTCTACATTATAGAATGCCAGTACACTCACCAAACTTAATAACCAGACTACAGTCTACATTATAGAATGCCAGTACACTCCGATTAAGAACCAGGCAACAGTCTACATGAGTGGTTTTTGGTTTTTATTATTTTTATTTTATTTTTATTATTCTTATTTTTATTCACCTCATTTTTTATTATAAATTTTCTTCAATCTACGTGACTTTACCGAAAGATCCAAAGAACATCAACCAACGTTGGCCCAATGTCAACCAACGTTGAACCAACGTCAACCAACGTTGAACCAACGTCAAGCAACGTTGAACCAACGTCAAGCAACCTCAACCAACGTTGACCCAATGTCAACCAACGTCAACCAACGTTGAACCAATGTCAACCAACGTCAACCAACGTTAATCCAATGTCAACCAACGTTGAACCAACGTCAACCAACGTTGACCCAATGTCAACCAACGTTGAACCAACGTCAACCAACGTTAACCTAATGTCAACCAACGTTGAACCAACATCAACTAACGTTAACCAACGTCATCCAACGTTGGCCCAATGTCAACCAACGTTGAACCAACGTTAAACCAACGTCAACCAACGTTGACCCAATGTCAACCAACGTTGACCCACGTCAAACAACGCCAACCAACGTTGACCCAATGTCAACCAACGTTGAACCAACGTCAACCAACGTTAACCCAATGTCAACCAACGTTGAACCAACATCAACTAACGTTAACCAACGTTATCCAACGTTGGCCCAATGTCAACCAACGTTGAACCAACGTCAACCAACGCTGACCCAATGTTAACCAACGTTGAACCAACGTCAACTAACGTTGATCTAATGTCAACCAAGGCTGACCCAACGTCAACAACGTTGGACCAACGTCAGCCCAACGTTGTGGGCCAATGTTAGCCTGTTTACAGGGATAAACATTCGGAAAGCGCACATACGTTTTATATAAACGTTGGAAGCTCGTACAAGTACAGTCATGTTCACTTTTAAACACTTGTGTGTGTGTGTAAGCGGCCTAGCAGATCACTTTACCCCCACCCACTGTTTTCACCCCAAGAACACGCGTGTAACATGTTAATACAACGTGTCCACGGATGAAGTGTACATGTAACTACAAACACGTGCACGGGTGATGCATTGCACAAAGACAAAGATCCCCCGTATAGCCTGCAACACACTGTTGGGGCAAGTGCTGTTAGCGAGCAGCACCTATGAAGGCCGGAACTGTGGTGCACGAGGGGGTGGGTGGTCAGCACCACGCCCGGCCGCCTTTGTCTCCCCAGTGACGATGTTTACACACCGCCACTAGGTTCTCATTTGAGGCTGAGTCGACCAAGGGGAGGCCCAGCACCCGTTTAGATAATCGTCACCTGGTGTTGGCCGTGAGCGTAGCGCTAACCGCTACGCCACCGCTCCGCACACTCACAACACGCACACAGCAGAGGGCAGTGCAGACAACACAGAGGTCAATACATCGTCACACTCGCCTCGCCCTCCCAACTGCACCCACCAGCAGTGGATTTGACAAGAGGGCATCCCGCATGCACACTCCACTACACACCCCGCGTGTGTTATAGTACAGTACGTACAAAGACAAAGATCCCCCGGATAGCCTTGGCAGGCTCTTTGGGGCAAGTGCTGTTAGCGAGCAGCACCAGTGAAAGCCGGTAGGGTTCATCACACACACGTGAACATACACACATGGTGACTTTAAACACACGTGAACATACACACATGCACACATGCACACATACCCGGGTCGCCAGGTTCATAGCGCAGCGCGCTAACCGCTACACTATCGCATGCGGGCTAGATGACCCAGCCAATGCAGCCTTGCCTGCCGGAGGAGCTCACCGATGGGACCTTGCCCAGATCTTTCAAGGATTTGTGAGCTCCTCACACAATCCAGCCTGGTTAAACCCAAAATGTATCGTAGGCAGGCTTGCCTAAATGTTTCTAACCGGCGAAGATGTTCCATTAGGGGGGTCCACGTTTCGCAAGCGTAGAGAAGGGAAGGAATGACCGTGGCCGAGAAGACCTGAAGCTGAGTGCGGAGCGACAGACCAGGTAGCTTCCACACAGCGTTGCGCAACCGATGAAAATATACTCTTTGGTTCTATTGGGTAAAGTCATGTAGGTGAAAATAAAATAACAAAAATCACGACGTTTCGTCGTCACGACGTTTCGTCGTGATTTTTTCTTATGGATCCTAGCAGTTTTTTTTGTTATGGATCCTAGCAGTTTTTGTTATGGATCCTAGCAGTCACGAAAGCTTTAAATCTAGAATCGATGAAAAGATATTGCCGCTCGACTGATTCGGAGTGAGACCTCTGCTGTTAAACTGGAGCCGGTCATAAGCACACTGCCCAGGTATGGGAAACTCTCCACTCTCTCCACAACTGCCCCATCATCGATTGGGAGTTGTGGGTGTGGAGTGTCCGATGGTACAAAATACCCAGGCAGGTGCTTAGTTTTGGTGGGGCTGATGGTAAGGCCCCATCTCTTAGTGGCACGCTCCAGTCTCAGCAGCAGCGTCTCCAACTCCTCCTCTGAATGAGCAGCTATTACCAAATCATCGGCATACATAACGTGGTTGAGCAATAGGGAGCCATCCCTTGACCGCACCCGGGCATCGATCAGCCTCCCATTATATCTGTACCATATGGAGATTCCCCCGGTACAGCTATTGAAGGCTTCACGAACTACGTGGTCAAAATAGATGTTAAATAATGTGGGAGCCAGAGGACATCCCTGTCGCACACGTTAACATACACACATACACACATGGTCACTTTAAACACACACGTTAACATACTCACATGGTCACTTTAAACACATACGTTAACATACACACATGGTCACCTCAAACACACACGTTAACATACACACATGGTCACTTTAAACACACACGTTAACATACACACATGGTCACTTTAAACACACACACGTGAACATACACACATACACACATGGTCACTTTAAACACACGTGAACATACACACATGCACACATGGTCACTTTAAACACACGTGAACATACACACATACACACATGGTCACTTTAAACACACACGTTAACATACTCACATGGTCACTTTAAACACATACGTTAACATACACACATGGTCACTTCAAACACACACGTTAACATACACACATGGTCACTTTAAACACACACGTTAACATACACACATACACACACGGTCACTTTAAACACGCGTTAAAATGCACACATACACTCGTGGTCACTTTAGACAAAGATCTCCGTATAGCCTTAACAGACTGTTGGGGCAAGTACTGTTAGCGAGCACCTATGAAGACCGGAACGGCACACGAGGGGATGGGTGGCCAGCACCACGCCCGGCCGCCTTTGTCTCCCCAGTGCCGATTTATTTTCTTACACACCGCACCAGGTAATCATTTGAGGCCGAGTAGACCTAGGGGGAGGCCCAGGACCGGTTCAGATAATTAATCGTCACTGGTGTTGGCCGTGAGCGAGAATCGAACCCGGGTCGCCAGGTTCATAGCGCAGCGTAGCGCTAACCGCTACAAAGACAAAGAAGACCCCTTACACACACACACTCATAAACACTCGACATTCACGAGCCAAGAATGTCTGTGTCCCGCGCGTGACGTCAATACGCATCGGCCAGCCCCCCTCATTAGTGTAAGTGTATTTATTTATTTTATTTATTTATTAAAAATCATTAACAGGTGACGTCATCCACATGGACCCCCCCCTCATTGATATTAATTAGCGGCTGACGTCACTCCACATGGGGGGGCGAGGCGCCTCCTCCCCCCTCCCGTCAACTTACAACCCTCACTACAGAACCCTCACGTCATCACGTGATCTCCGTCACGCTGTTGTTGAGACATCGAAGTAAAAAGGACGTCGTGATGAGCAAGGCATTATAACCTCTAAATGAAATAAGTGTCACCGCGCCCTTACTAATTGCACACGAATGGATACAATGGATATCACGTCGCGCTCTGCTTTTCGCTTGCAAGTTTCACATTTACTGCAATACACCCGTCCTTAGACGAGCTATGGGCTCGTGTAGACACGTGGCCAGACATACACACGTGGACATTAAACACACACACACGATCACTTTGAACACACACACACTTTCACACACGTGAACACAGAACTCTTAAGCACACACACGTGTACTAGTGGTAACTTTAAACACACGTTTGAGTGTGAGTATGTACACAGTGCTTACGTGTGAATTGTGGAAACACGAAGACCCCCCCACCTTAACCTAAACATAGTGTTGGGGCAAGTGCTGTTAGCGAGCACCTATTAAGGCCGATGATGAAGACACGTGTACACAGCACTGTATGAGGGAGTGTCGTTAGAGTGTGAGTGGTAAGAGAGTGTGAGTGGTAAGAGAGTGTGAGTGAGTGGTAAGAGTGTGCGAGCGGTTAAGAGTGTGCGAGCGGTTAAGAGTGTGCGAGTGGAGTGTGTGTGGTACGAGAGTGCGAGTGGTAAGAGAGTGTGAGTGGAGTGTGTGTGGTACGAGAGTGCGAGCGGTAAGAGTGCGAGTGGTAAGAGAGTGCGAGTGGTAAGAGAGTGCGAGCGGTAAGAGAGTGCGAGCGGTAAGAGAGTGTGAGCGGAGTGTGAGCGGTAAGAGAGTGTGAGCGGTAAGAGAGTGCGAGCGGTAAGAGAGTGCGAGCGGTAAGATAGTGTGAGCGGTGTGTGAGCGGAGTGTGAGCGGTAAGAGTGTGTGAGCGGTAAGAGAGTGTGAGCGGTAAGAGAGTGTGAGCGGTAAGTGAGTGCGAGCGGTAAGAGTGTGTGAGCGGTAAGAGAGTGTGAGCGGTAAGATAGTGTGAGTGGTAAGAGAGTGCGAGCGGTAAGAGAGTGTGAGCGGAGTGTGAGCGGTAAGAGAGTGTGAGCGGTAAGAGAGTGTGTGAGTGGTAAGAGAGTGCGAGCGGTAAGAGAGTGTGAGCGGAGTGTGTGTGAGTGGTAAGAGAGTGTGAGCGGTAAGTGAGTGTGTGAGTGGTAAGAGAGTGTGAGCGGAGTGTGTGTGAGTGGTAAGAGAGTGTGAGCGGTAAGTGAGTGTGTGAGTGGTAAGTGAGTGTGAGCGGAGTGTGAGCGGTAAGAGAGTGTGAGCGGTAAGAGAGTGTGTGAGTGGTAAGAGAGTGCGAGCGGTAAGAGAGTGTGAGCGGAGTGTGTGTGAGTGGTAAGAGAGTGTGAGCGGTAAGAGTGTGCGAGCGGTAAGTGAGTGTGTGAGTGGTAAGAGAGTGTGAGCGGAGTGTGAGCGGTAAGAGAGTGCGAGCGGTGAGTGCGAGCGGTGAGTGTGAGTGGTAAGAGAGTGTGAGCGGTAAGAGTGTGTGAGTGAGTGGTAAGAGAGTGAGTACTAAGTGTGTGTGTGTGTGATACTAAGTGTGTGTGAGTGGTAAGAGTGTGTGAGTGGTGTGTGTATGTGGTACTAAGTGTATGTGAGTGGTAGTGAGTAGTTTATTACAACGCCGCCTTTGCCAAACTCCGCCCTCCCTCACTTCCTTCCTCCCTCCCAGAACTCCGCTTCAACAGCAGCAGCAACAACAGCTTCATCCGCTTCAACAACAGCTTCAGCAGCTTCAACAACAGCTTCATCAGCTTCAACAACAGCTTCATCAGCTTCAGCAGCAGCAGCAGCAGCAACAACCGCAACAGCTTCAATAGCTTCATCAGCAGCAGCGTCAGCATCGGACGCGTCACAGTCATCATCATCAGCCGCAGCAAACTCATTCAACCGGAAAGCCAGGATCTCTCAACATCATCATCAGCAGGAGGAGGAGCAGTCATCATCATCAGCAGCAGCCTTTTTCAACTTCATTAAAACACTTCCAGCAGTAGCAGCAGAAACTTCGTCAGTAGCGACATCATCATCGTCTCCATCACCGTTTTCAGGTCCAACAACAGCAGCATCATCATCATCAGCAGTCGCCAGCTTCATCGGCATCTTCATTTCCGTCGGCAACAGCGCAAACAGTGGCCTCGGCATCGCCGCGCTCCCACCCACAATCGCCTCCCTCCCTCCCTCCTCCTGCCCGAGTCGTCTCCATCGGATTCCAGACAGCGCCACCCGGCCTCTCACAGCGAGAGGAGCACGACCATCGTGAGCAGCCGTGATCACCAGCAGCACGCCTCTCTCCGTCTCCACGACGTCTCAACCCAGCGTCTAGGCGACGTAGTTCCGACGTTTGGAGAAGGAGGTCTACTCGAGGAGCGTCCTCACCCAGCCTGCCTCACCTCGTCTCCCATGTCAGGTGCGCTGGGCGTTCGGTCTCTCACGCAGCGCCTCCTGCTGACATCGCCTCGTGGCAATGCCGCTGCTGCTGCTGCTGCCGTGTCGGTAGTGCGACGAGTAACGCGCTCACCACTCCACCCTTCACCTGTCCACCCCTCACCACTCTACCCCTCACCTGTCCACCCCTCACCTGTCCACCCCTCACCACTCTACCCCTCACCACTCTACCCCTCACCTGTCCACCCCTCACCTGCCCACCCCTCACCACTCTACCCCTCACCTGTCCACCCCTCACCACTCTACCCCTCACCTGTCCACCCATCATCACTCTACCCCTCACCTCTCTACCCCTCACCACTCTACCGCTCACTACTCTACCCCTCACCTGTCCACCCATCATCACTCTACCCCTCACCTCTCTACCCCTCACCTGTCTACCCCTCACCACTCTACCCCTCACCTGTCCACCCCTCACCACTCTACCCCTCACCTGTCTACCGCTTACCTTATTACAGATCAACTCAGATCTTATTGGTCACCCCGTACCCTTATAAATCTCAACGTTCATCCTACAATGTCCCATCACTAGGGAGAAACACAAACAAATAGACAACACGTTTTGTTGTTGTTGTTGTTGTGTTGTTGTCGTTGCCCGGATTGAAACGACTGTACGCCTTATGGACCTGGAAACTCGGTCTCCCTGTACGAGAGCCGCGTGGGTCGACTCGGTGTGGTGACGCCTCGCTTCTGAGGCACGAGACGCGTTTGCGGGAGGATACTGCGCTTGTGTTCAGATGTTTGGCCAACCCTCGTGGTGCGCGTGTGTCGGTATCGACCAGAACCACGACGCACTCGTCAGCAACGCCGTGCGTGGCCGTAGAAGGAAATACTGTATATTATTTAAGAGGCGACGTTTCGGGCAATGGCCCTCTGCTTGCATAGCACGTAGCATCCGTTTATCGCGGGGATGATGGATGATCTCACAGATAGGATTTGATCGTCACTACTGTGCCGTGGTTATGTTCATCGCCGTGATGATTACCGTCGTTAACATCATCACCACCCTGATTGCCATGGTCATCATGATTACCATCACTGATTATCATCACAATTATCATTACCATGATTGTATTCATCACCACGACATCATTGTCGCCATCATGATTATCATCACCACGATCACATACATCAAACACTCATCACCATGATGATCACCATCACAATAATTATTACCATCATCTAAATCAACGTGATCATCACCATGATCATGACCGTCATCCATCACCACCATCGATGTCATCATGAACCCCTCCATCATCAAGGCCAGTCCACTGAGCTCCACCACGCGCGTTTGTTGCGGTTGAGTGCAGATAATAATTCAACACGTGTCGGTTTTCGTGACCCAATATTTTTAACGATAAAGTTTTTCTGTGGGTTACACAGATCGCGTCAATGTAAATGTGTCGTACACCCACCGCCACCCGACGCAGCCAATTAGCAAGATTAGTCACGTGAGCGAACGTTCCAATTTGTCGTTGTAAACGTGCTGGGTGTGGTTTCTCTTCCAACACGCGACTGGTGTGCCGAACTACTCACAAATTGGCACGTTCTGCTCACGTGACAAACCTTACCGATGATGGGGCTGCGCCACGTGGAGGTGCGTTCACGACACATTTACGCTCGCCCAACAAAAGCCGCCGATGGCGAGCGGAGTTCCCGTCGGGGCTGACGTGGACGGTGAAAGCGCGACCCTCCGGTCACGTCTCTGGAACGTGAACACGGCCAGATCCGCTCACCGCCGTCTAACACCGTGGCCGATGACCAGCGCACGTGAACTCTACGACCCATCGCGAGAGCCGAATTGACGCTCTCCGAAGTCTCTGAGTGAGAAACCTGTGGGTGTGGTGAAAATAATGTCGTAGAACCATCACGACGACCATGGCGGCGATGATGATATTCTGCTGCTGCGTTGGCAGCGGTGGTGAGCGAGCGGTGTGCAGGCAAAGTATGTCTACAAGCGACGTGCGCGTGGCCTCCAAAGGGGCACAACCGTAATCGTATAATAGGCGACGTTTTGGGCAATGACCCTTCACGAGTTGAGTTTTTTTCTTCTTCCGTCAATCCTGTAAATGGGGAACGTTTCGGAGCAGAAAATGCGCGCGTGTGTGCGCAAATTGTACAAAAGTCGGCCAAAAGTGGGGAAATTCTGTAGTTATTAATGTCATAAAAACATCAACAACAACACGCCGATTGTATGAATGAAGTGATGCGGTCCAATCGCTTTGGCACAACCTGGCAGTGATGCCTCCTCCTCTTGCTTGTCCGTGCTCACCTGGGAGACCACACATTCGCGCATCCCCATTCATCCGCTGTGGAGAAAAACAAATCGCGGATAATAGGATGGGATGTGTTTTTGCCGGTGAGCTTCCTTTTATCTGTGAAAAATGTTCGGTTAATAGGAGTACACGAGGTAATTCCCCCCATAACTCATTGCTGGGGAATAGGGGTCTGAAAGTAAAACCTCGAATAAGAGGATGTGATCCATAATAGAGGTTTTTGGGTTAGATCACGTAAATATAGATGTGTCATTAAACCCGCCACCACCCGACACAGCCAAGGTTTCTCGCGTGAACAAAACGTGCCAGTTCGTTACCAGTGCAGCAACACCGGTGTGTTGGGGAGTAAACCCACGACATTGACAATTCGAGTACGACGTTTTTCCAGTAATTACAATGAGCATCAAAGGCGACAGCCAGAGTTGTGGAGAAATCCTCATTGGCTGTGTCGGGTGGTGGCGTGTTTAACGGCACATTTAAATTCACGCAATCTAACCCAAACACCTCTATGATGGATAATATTGGTCGCAGAAGCCCTGCAATGTGCTGAGGAAGATGTGAATTCGCCAAGCGGGCTCTTCCTGATGTCCGTGAACAAAATGCGGACGCTTAAAAAAATAAATCGTGCATCGGAAACATCGGCCGCGAAATCCTCGGCGTGTCACGAGGAAACATCCTCCCGCAATTCAGGCTGAGGAACACTCCGCGGTTGGAGCAGGCGCTTTCGCGGGCCCAACAAGTCCCGTGCGCTGGAGTAGTCGTGCGCGGGGGTCACAGGTCGCGGATGAGAGGGGGTGAGATGTTAACTACATCGCCCGGTATACAGGAAGTCGTGGGTTCGATTCTCACCCTGACGCCTGCTGCTTTATATTTGGAGTTTGAATGTTCTCCCCGTCTCTGGGTCTTCCAGGTCTTCCCTCCACATTGAATTTTCCACGTGATGATAAGTCACTTTATTGGGCTATCATTTATGGCATCCGGTCGCTTTTGAGCTGTATAACTCAGTGGGCCTTACCTGGTAAAACACAAATAATTTATTTTAGTTACGCCCGCTCTCTCCATGGACTTTAAGGGTCTCACGCTCAGCAATCTGGGCAATGGCGGCTACGATACACATGGTCGCCTGCAATCCAACGCTCTGGAGGAAGCAGCAGCAGCAGCCACGGGTTGGTGGCTCACCGCACATAGATGTTGTGAAATTCACTTCCCGTGGGCGTCGAGGAGGAGCCGTAACGCTGACTCGTCCATGAGAAGGCGCTACAGCGAGCGGACTAATCGCCGTGTGTTTCCATCTGTACGTGGGGGAGGGGGGGTAGAGAGTGAGAGGGTGAGTGTGAGAGGGTGAGTGTGAGAGGGTGAGTGTGAGAGGGTGAGAGCGAGGGTGAGAGCGAGGG